>NC_056732.1:1318945738-1319125738 GCF_019279795.1 Protopterus annectens
AACTGGGTCAGCCCATTATAGGTTTCATAGGTTTCATAGGTAGGTACTAGGTTATCGGCTCAAGGGCCTATGTAAGCACAGCCAACTAGGTTCCCTGGCTTACGCCACCCAAGAAAGTTATTTTCCTGTGCCATTGTTGAGCAGAGACACAGAAGTGATCCCCAGGGTGTATTTCCTATTTCCCATCCACTCATCAAGATTTTTCTTGAAGAATGCTAATGAAGAACTTTGCTTGACATAGACACAAGTGTCCCTTTTCAGGGGTGACCAATGATCCATGTCTGATTAAGTGACTTGTCACACAACAGCCAAATGAAGGTAGAAAGAATCAAACCCTATAGGAAGCAGGAAGCAGGTCATTAACAGTTTGGACTCCTAATCCTGTATATTGGCTGCTAGTTAATGCAGCTCACTGGTGGGAGTTTGTTTACCGTATTGTTCCGGTTCTACAGGGACATAGACAAGGTAGAAGGAAAACAATGGTCTGGTTTGGGCTATACAATAAAAAGGTATATTAATCAGAACAAAATAATACTTGTTAAGAAAGAAATCTGTAATTTAAAAAGATATTTATACAATTTGTTTTTTCAGTATGCCATCACATAGAAATGAGCTCACAAACCATCTATCTATTTGCAAATAACTGCTAGAGCAAGATAAAGGGATTTATATGTTGAGCCACAAGACAGCTTTTGTGTGTCTAGTTTCACCTTCATCAACATGCTTTTCAACTTTTTCTCACTTTCAGTCATCAGAATGGTATCATTTGCATATCTGACATTGCTATTATTTCTTTAGTCAAATCCTGTTCACACAGGCATGCATTTTACATGACATATTCAGCATGTAAGTTAAATTAGTATGACAATAAGCAGTCTCATTGAATTTCCTTCCTAGTCTTCAGTCAGTTATTTCACATTCCAGTTCTAACTGCTGCTTTTATTCTGAGCTGATAACATGACTAGTATCCCTGTCTCATAAATCTAAAATTTAAAGTAAGGGCATTTTAAATGTGTTCTCCCTTCAGACTCATTAAAAATTGCTAAATTATGCATTCCATTATTCCACAATTGGTGTTTTGATAGTGTTTTTAATTAGTTTGAAGACATTACTGTTCACAGGATCACAGAAATTACAAGGCAACTGAGACATTTAACCATTAACTCCTTTTTACCCTCAGACTGAGCACCTTATCTTGAGGAAGGCCCAGTTAATAATGTCAGGTGAGAATCTGTGAATACCCATCCAATCAACTATTTCTAGTTTGAAGGAATATTACGTATTGTAGTGCTTAATTTCCAGTAGGAGTCTGTTCCAGAGGCAGGGAGTACATTGAGTAATGAGCTATTCTCTCCATCTAGTTATGTATTTGATGATTTTGATCCTTGCTTCTGGTACTTTGGAGATTATTTGTTTATGGAGATACAAAAGATCCAGGACTGTTCCTGGGTACATGATGGCTCTGAAGACAAAGAACAGATCTCCTCTATAAGATATCGAAAATATAATTAGTGCTTCTGGTCTTTCTTGATAGCTTAGGTTTTTTTTAAGTCAGTGATTCTCTTAGTTATGAATCTCTGTTGACTTTCTAGTTGCTTGATATGTCTAGCGAATTACATCCCAAAGAAGGCATTGTATTCAATGGTTGGCCTAATAAATGCTGAGGATAATGAGACAATGACATTTGTAGATTTAGATAATATTCTCCTAGCAGTTAGTTGTACCATGTAGAATGACTTTCTGATCACCAATATCCCAAGGTTTCTAACAATATTCTCATTTTGGAGTGGGGTATTCTTTATGTTGTATATTGTGGGGAGGGGAACCTATCAAATGTAACATTTTTAGGATTTAATTTATGCCCATTACTGTACACTGGGTATTTACAAGTGTAAGTCATTGTTGAACGTTTTTTTTGTGCCAGATGGGTACTTGACAAGGACTCGCAGTTTAAGTCATTGGCAAACTTGGTCAGCCAGAGGTCTCAGTTCATAGTTTGCAGATCAGAAATGTAAATGCTAAACAAAAAGGTCCAAGCATTGTGGGACACCACTGGTCACCTTCATACTCTTTGATGATGCTCCTGCTTTCCACACTGTGTGGGTTGCTTCCTATGTCCATCGTACCTCATATGGATCTGTTTTTAAGGCAGTTAGCTTACTAATGATGGAATCAACTGGACTTGTGTAAAATGCTTTGGTCAGGTCAAATTAGGCAGTATGGACAGCATGGCAGCTGTCCACCGCCTGTGATACTCTCTGAAAGAAAATGACTAGATTCATTAGACAGGTTCCACACTTTACAAAGCCAAACTGTTGTAGGTCCAGTCCGATGCAAGTTTTGTATGTCATAATTCATCAGGTCAATTCTAATATACTCCATGGCTTTGCAAATAACACTTGATAGGCTAATGGGTTTATAGCTTGAGGTTAGGGTTTAGTGGTTGGGTGAATGCTGTGGAGCAGCATTACCACTGTGGTAAGACAAACCTCATGGACAAAACCAGGGGTTAAATTTAGGTTAAACAGTCTAAGATGCAGGTCTGCCAGACATTGTTTAGTACTTTTTATTAAACAGGTGCAATAACAGAAGTAGTTTTGGGCCCTAATTCCAAAACTTGCTCTCAGTGTAAGTGACTGCTTACACTGAGGGCAGGCTGAGAGCAGGTGTTTGGAATCTGGTCCCCACAGTAAGCCTGTTTATGGAGAGGCCTTACACTGAAGTAAGTCCACTGAAATCAGGTCTTTCAGAATCGGGGCAAACTTACACTGAGAGCAACTCTTTTGGAATCTGTCCCTTAGTCTTACATTATACCCTTAGTACATGTTGTTTAGTGAAGATAAGGGGGGTCTGAGAGCCTCAGTGATAAGTAGGTTTGGAGATTTTTTTGGGGGGTGAAATTAGTGCTGAATTTGTTTGCTTGTGTATAATACTTATTTAATATAAGTGTTGAATACATCATGTAAGATTCTTGACTTAATGAATAAGATGCTGTTTGTTTATACAGTGTATGGCATTATTAATGAAGTAAAACAACAGAGAAAAATAATCATTTTGTCTCCAGAACATCTGGTTATTGTGCTGAACTTCATTTCTGATAGTCTATCAAAGTCTGCATCAACTGCTTTTAGCTCTGACGGATATTTATATCAGTAAGTTTATTTGTCTTATATAACTAAAATTAACATTGGTCTCGCCCTTCTTTGTTTTTATATTTTATTTATTTATTGATATTTATCAGGAAAGTCCAACTTGGTAGGAACCCATTGTCAGTGGAGGCCTGGGGAGAAAAGCTCTGAAGTATTCCAAAACAGTTTAAGAATATTAATTTTACAGTCTTTAAAAATAATACAAAAAGCAAATATAGTTTAAATAATTATACCAAATTAGACATAATATGAAAAGATTGTTTAAGAATAGGTACAACTTTTATAACAATGATTTGACAGAGAAATTTTAGCCAGTTTAGAGAAATTAAAGGTAAGTTAGTATAATACAAACAGGAACTGTAATATGAAGTGAGAGAAAAGTGGGCCTATGGTATATTTCGAGAGAAAGCCAGCGAAGAAAAATTGATAGAAGTAAGCAAGTCAGTGAAGAAGAGAGAGTAAGGAAATGTAAGGTATGAACCGGTATTTGTAAACATTTTGGGATTTAGTTTATCCTGGTGTTGAGCAAGAAGAGAGATGGCTTTTGGCTAGGAAGTCTTTCAGAATAGTTTTGAAGGATGGGAGGCAGACTATTGACCTGATGCATAGAGATAAGGAGTTACAGGAGCAACATGGTACGAGTACAGACAACGCCCAACAGATTTGATAGGTTTGTGGACAGAAAGGAGGTTTTGGTCATTGGATCGTAATAACTGACTAGAAACATAGCTGTGTAGAATGTTATTTAGTGCTGGACAAGCAGATGGATTCTGGACAGTTTTATAGGTGGCAAGAGGCTGTGTATAAGTTAGTTCATGGGGTAGTTCTTACCAATTCAGACTTTTTAGGCCTATACTGTGGAGGGTTCTGAAAGGGTATTTGCTGTAAATTGAACAACTTTGTTATAGCATTGTTCAGGTTTTGATTTTTGTGATGCCTGAAGGTTAGTAAGGATGGCAGCACCATAAAGAAGTATGGGGAAGAGATAGCTAATGGCAAGTGTAGTTTTAGTTCCATGAGTGAGAATATTTTGGGCTCTATCAAGCGTCTCTAGTTTTTGATGAGTTTTTCCTATGCACTTTTGTGTATGCAGGATGAATTTAAGATTATCATCCACTATCATCCCTAACAATTTGCTATGAGACATGACTTCAATGGTTGTATTGACATTTTTTTCCATAGGTAAGGGATTTGGGGGAAAAAGCAGTAGTTTGTTTTTTTGGTGGGCTGAGCTTGAGTTATGAGTTTAAAAGCCATGTTTTGGTTGCTATTAAAGCTTCCTAAGTAATTTTTTGGAGGTGTGGCACATTGTCAGATGTGCAAATGAGTTTGAAGTTATCTGCATACTGCATAAGGGAGGCCTATAGTGTGGATATTTGGAGGGTGTTGGCGAGAATGCTAAAGAGGAGGGGATCAAGTATAGAGCCTTGTGGTACACTAGTGGTGACTCAGAGGTAGGGTGAGGGAGTAGAGTGACATTTTACTGATTGATACCTACTGGAGAGATGGCTTTTGAGTCATGGCATGGTGCACTGAGAGTGATCTAATGAGGATATATGAAGTAAAAGTTTGCTGTGATAAACTGTGTCAAAGACTCTAGACAACTCTATAAATAAGGAATAGACTAGTTTGCTGTTATCTCTAGCTTTATTGACAGTATCTATATAGGTCAGAAGTGCAGTGTTATTGTTTGTGTGAGATAGGAGTACTTCCTGCAGGAAATAGTTTAGCAATTGTTTTTGAATACATTTTTAAGTATTTTGGAGAGGGGCTATGATTGCTTTATGTCAAAAGTTAGTAATGTCTGTTGAATTTCCTCCTTTGTGTGCAGGGATAATATGTGACTTCTTGCAGATAAATGGAATGTAGGATTCCTGGACTGACCTATTTAGGAAATGATATCGGCTGCTACTTTAAGGTACTCACTTGGAAGGTTATCAGCTGACGTAGAGAATGACTCAAGCTTGTTTAAGAGTAGTTTTATATAGGATGCAGGCACAGGTTTGAAGGTGAAAGTGGATGTGGTGATACATGGCTGCTGGGCATAGTTAGGATTAAATTTTATGGAATCCTTGCTTAGAGATGCTGTACTATCTATAAAATAAGAGTTGAACTGTACTGCAATTTTGTCTGATGACTTAGTAGAGGGGTTATGGTTGAATATATGGCTGGAATGCAAGTTTTAATTAATGGCTTAGCAGATTTTTTTAGGATTGTATTTACCATTACTCTGAAAGTTTTTATAATAATTTTTTTCTCTTCATTAATTTGCTTTTAGCATGATTTGAAGCATTCTGAAATTTTCAAGATATTGTGGTGTTTTATGTTTTTGCAATTCTTTCCATGCTTTTTCTCTGTCCTGCATTAGCATAGTACTCTTTTTGGATAGCCAGATTGGATTATTTGTTTTTAGTCTCTTACTTCTAGGAGGTGAAAGGATATTTAGGATATTCAGGAAAGGTATATTGAATTCATTTACAGCATCAGCTAAGGAGAGGAATTTTAGGAAGGTCCAGTTAATAGATATATTAGTAGTGAATATTTCTAGGTTAAAATTGGAAAGGTTGTGTGTAGTTTTATAAACATGCTCTTCAAATGGATATGTGAGATGTCTGGTTGTATAGATTGGGAGATGATCACTGAGACAGACTGACATTGTACCTGAGGTGGTGTATGTGCTAGGGTATGATTCTAGGATTCAGTCTAATAGGGAATTTGATGTCTTGCTATGATGTGCTTGGCTATTAATTAGTTGTGTGAAACTAATTAACTTCACACTAGATGTAAGGGAGTTAGTTTATTTCCAACCAATTGTCATTCACATCACCTAGTAGTATTATTTCTTGTGGATTGTTATGGATATCCAATGTAGGATATAGAGAAGGCAGGCAGGTAGTGGGAAAGTAGGGATCAAGAAGGAAAAAGAAGTTACAGAGTCAAAGGATATTTAGTGGTAGTGGGGTCTGAATGCCGACACAGGGTATGTAAAAAAGAAATACTTCCGATGAAGGAAGAGAGTTAGGTTGTCCTAATATCCTTTCTGAAATGTAAGGAAAGAGGTGTTTAAAGGGTACAGTTTGCAAATGTTGATAAAATAGGAGGAAGTGAGGGTTTACATGTGAAAAGTGGAAGATATAATGTAGAATAGATAAGTGCTATTTGGGAGGAGTGTGACTATGAATGTATACAGTGCAAACAGTATAGGAGGGAGAAAGGTAGTTGGGAATGGTAATAAAAGATTAAATGGAAGTTGGAAATTATGTAAAAAGAAACAGGGGTGCTTGTATGATAGTAGTATGTATGTCTGAGAGAGTTATGGAATAGGAGTCACAATTGTAATGTGTGGTGTAGAAAGTTTAATAGTAGAGTAAGGGTGTCTGGGAATTGGGGGTAGGGTAGCAGGCTTCTACCGTCAGGTCAAATTACAATAGAGAATATTCAATGTATTGCAAATACAAGGCAATTAGCAGAGCGGTACCAAGCAGAACAGGTTTTCTGTCACTTCCTGAATGCAGAAACCTGTAAGACAGGAAGACTAAGCAAATATACAATGTAATCTATTTGTCAAGGGAATGGACAGTGGGCAATTTAGTAAGTTGTCCTCAGAGTGCAAGAACAACCCTGTTGGGGAAAGGGAATGTTAAAAAGTAATTTTCAGACCACGCTGGCACGTATTTGGCTAGATAAAGCTAATATGCAGCAAGGTTCTTCAAGCTAAATTTGCTTTTATTGTACAAAGACAAAATTCTCAGTGAAAATGTTTGGGAATTGGCCGTTGTGGCAGAGCTTCAGCAGTAGCTGAGTCGACTATAGTCACCGTAGGCTTTGCACTGTGTGGAAAGTTGGTGAGTGAGTGAAAAAGGAGAGAATAGATTGCCATAAATGAAATGTGGATTAGGAAGCAAAAAAAGAGTAATTTTATTTATGATTGGTTTACAATTTGACAGTAAACTAAACATATGTACTATCTCTAACAGCAGTTAAAATGAAACAATAAGACTGACTAGATAAACAAAAACATTTTTAGCAAAATAAATTATTAAAATTTATATTTAGAAGTTTGAATATCAAAGACATTTGAATGACTGACAGTACAGTTAAATAATGGATTCAAATATGTCTAAATTTAGCAAGTAAGAGGAATAGGGAATCCTTGACATGTTCCAATACAAATCTGGATAAAGGCAACTATTTAGAAAAAGGCCTTCTGTAACAATTCTTACCTGAGATAATAACACAATGAATGAAATGACTTCAATAATTTTACAAATTAGTTTTAAAATAATTGAATATGTAGCTAGTCAAATGTCTTTGGTGATTCCAAGGCCATGACTGTTTCCTTATTATTCAGTGTAATTGGATTTCTCTTTTTACTTCAGCAGTAATACTACTGTCCTTATAGGTTCATAGGTAGGTACTAGACTATCGGCCCAAGGGCCTAAGTAAGCCTAGCCAACAAGGTTCCCTGGCTTATGCCACCCAAGAAAGTTATTTTCCTGTGCACTGTCGAGCACAGCCATATAAGTGATCCTTTGTTTAATTACCTTTGATAAACTCAGAAAGAAAAGGAGACATCAGAATTTTCTTAAATGTAGGCAGGATCTCCCTCCAACAAAGCCAAATTGATGTAGGCCTAGCCGAAAATGTTTTTGATATCATAGCTTATGAGATCAGATATGATGTGTTCCTTGGCTTTATAAATCAAATTAAGCCAGGTTTCCCGGCTCTTGGTAGGGCTGCCCTTTTGTATGAGCATCACTGCTATAAGTTCACCAAACTTTGGGAAAATTACTGTAGCTAAGTAAACAATTTAAGGAAGTACTGCACAAGGGCTTGTGTAGTGCTATGTATTAGTAATCCAGGTAAATTAGTATCAGGCTCCATGGAAGTACTATTTTTAATTTTAGGGATTAGTTTCTGTACATATTCCTTTGTGATATTAAAGGTATAAGGGATTTGTGAATTTCTGGAATTAAGATAGTTAATTCAAGGGAAAAGGTTGCAATAAATTTGTTTGCTTGCACATTTGCTGTGACTGATGGATTTGAGTGGGTGGTGCTGTTTTGAATAAGTTCTGAAAGCTTTCAGGTTTTACTTCTCAGTTTTCGAACGCAGTTAAAGAAAGACTTATGATTATCCTTGGCTTAGGAAAGTAATTTCACGATTTGGCTTACTATCTGTAATAGTCACTTTTAGTTCCTTACTGATATTCTTGATGCAATCTTTTATATGAAGAATTTTAGACCTGCTGTATGATTTAAGATTTTACTCTTGTTATGGAGTTTGTATAAGGTGGTGGACCACCAAGGTATTTTTATCCTTAAACATCCCATTATATATTGCTCTAGTAGGGCTTGCCAAGTCTATGTGCTTATAAATGGCAACAGTATGCCTTTCTAGTGATGGTACAAGTGAATTTGGATAGCTCATAATACAGTTCAAGGAGGTTTATCCATTTGAAATTCTTAAATTCAAAATTACTAACTGCAAGGTTTTAGATATTTTAAAGAGAAGGCTACAAGTGCATGGTAAAACTTAACCAGGGGTGGAGAAAAGTACAGTTTTGTACCTACCATAAATGTAGATGTTCGAGTGCTAATACAGCTGCAGTCATAACAGAGGGGTTCTCCTGCCGTCAGGTGGGTCCTTGGTCGGCCGAATTCCAAAGTCTAGGTCCGGCGTCAGTTGTCGTCACTTCTTCCCTGACGTCAGTTTGACAGGGGTATAAAAGAACCAGCCGACGCCATTTTCTTCAGTTTTTCTTGCCCCAGATGTCAGGTGCCCCCAGAAGGAAGGCAATACATAAATTTATGTAATAAAGCAATGCAATATAATCAAAATACAGTAGTTGCAAGCAAATACACCATAAATGAATACCCCAATCAGGTTGTATGAGGAGGTGTTAGCCAATAGGCCTGTCCCAAGAGGGGAAGGAGGGAGGGAAACCTGGACTGCAGCTGTATTAGCACTCAAACATCTACATTTATGGTAGGTACAAAACTGTACTATGTTCATCATGCATACAGCTGCAGTCATAACAGATGGGTAGAATCCCAAAGCTAAGAAAGGGGTGGTAGGCACTAGGTGGAACTAGGAGGAGCCAGGATGCCCTGCAAGACTGCAGTGGCAAAGCCTGCTCTAGTTTTGGAGTATAATGGTAGGTGGTAGTGCTTGGAGAAGGTATGCACAGAACTCCAAGTGGCTGCTTCCAAAATATCTTTGGTAGGAACTCCTCTGAGGAAAGCTGTAGAGGTAGCTGTGGCCCTTGTGGAGTGAGATCTGATGCCTGCAGGTACAGTTTTATCATGAAAAGAGTAACAAAAGCATATGCAGTGGGCTATCCATTTTGAGATTGTCTGTTTGGAAACTGGCTTCCCTTGAGCTCCTATAGCATAGGACACAAAGAGCTGTTCTGATTTTCTGAAAGGCTTTGTTCTTTCCAAATAATAATGCAGCTGTCTGTGGATGTCCAAGGAATGTAGTAGTCTCTCCCCTTTGTTTTGAGGATTAGGGTAAAAGGTAGGTAAGTGGATAGCCTGATTCAAAGCTACCCTGGATACCACCTTTGGCATAAAGGACGGGTTGGTTTGTAAGGAAACTCTGTCCTGATGGAAGATGATGAAAGGCTGCACAGCTATGAGGGCTTGTAGTTCCGATACCCTGCGAGCTGAGGTGATAGCCAGAAGGAAAGCTGTTTTCCAGGACAAATATTGTAAATCTGTTGAGACAGCTGGCTCAAAAGGAGGCAAGGTCAGCTTTTCTAGAATGAAATTGAGGTCCCAAGCAGGTATTTGTTGTTTCCTTGGGGGTTTTATATTCTTAGCCCCTCTGAGGAACTGTCTTAAGAGGGGGTGAGAGAATAAAGGTGGATCAGTGTTGTATTCTGCAGAAATGGCTGAGGCATGGATTTTGATGGAGGAGAATGAAAGTCCACTGCTTAGCAGCTCAGCTAGATACTGTAATATTTGAGGTAAGTTCAGTTTTCCAGGATTCTGGCCCTTTTTCTCATTCCAGGCATTAAACCGTTTCCATTTTGCGGAGTAAGCTTTTCTAGCAGACGGCCTTCTGGCCTCCAAAATGACATCCTGCACCTCCTTGGAGAGTAGGGTCTGTTGTGATGTTAATGTATCTTCCATGCGGCCAGATTGAGTGTTTTCAGCTGACTGTGAAGAGTTTTGAAGCTGTGCTGAGTCAGAAGAAGAGGCATTAGAGGTAGGTTCCATGGTGGGGAATACGTAAGGCTCCTCAGGAGTGGGTACCAGTGCTGTTTTGGCCAGTCTGGAGCAATGAGAATCATCTTTGGTCTGTCTGCTCTGGTTTTTAATAGAACTTTGGGCAGCAGAGGAAGAGGTGGAAAGGCATAAACTGTCATTGTTGTCCAACTGAAAGAGAGAGCGTCCACTCTCCAGGCCTGTGGATGAAAGGTCCTTGAGCAGAATTTTGTCAATTGGTGATTTTTTTGGGAGGCAAAGAGATCTATGTCTGGCCTTCCCCATGCTTGAATTATCTCTGTAAAAACTTGAGGATGCAACTTCCATTTGTGTGGATCTGTCATATTTCTGCTTAGGTTGTCTGCCAGTGTGTTTTCCTTGCCTGGCAAGTACTGTGCTTGAAGTTTGATTTGTAATTCCAGAGTCATGTTCCAAAGTGACATGGCCAGCCTGCATAGGGGGTATGAATGGGTTTCTCCCTGTTTGTTTATGTACCACATTACTGTGGTGTTGTCTGTCCTTATCAATAGTTGACCTGGATGCAGAAGGTCTTTGAAAGCTATAATAGCATTTATTACTGCTAGCATTTCCTTTTGATTGATGTGAAGGTGCTTTTCTTTTTGGGACCATTTGCTCTGAATGCACCGATATGTCATGTGCGCTCCCCAGGCGTAGTCCGAGGCATCTGTTGTGATGACTTGATTTGCTTGAGGCTTGCAGAATGGGAGACCTGTGTTTGTTTGGCATGCTTGAGCCCACCACAGAAATTCCTTTTGCAGACATGGAATTAGTGGTATTATTGTTTCCAAACTGTGGCTGTGTTGAGACCATAGGTTTTTCAGGTACCATTGAAGTTTCCTCATATGCAGCTTTGCACATGGGATTAGTAGGATGCACAATGCCATGAATCCCAGAGCCTGCAGGATTTTCCTTGCAGTCAGCCTGGTGAAATTTGCTAGTTTTCTGAAGTATTGAGTTAGTTGCCCCTGTTTCTCTGGCATGAGGTAGGCCATCTGGGTGTTTGTGTCCAAGTTGGCACCCAGGAAAATTATTTTCTGAGAGGGTATTAGCCTTGATTTCTTTTTGTTGACTGTGTACCCCAGAGAATTCAACAGCATTATTACAAAAGCCAGATGTTTTAGAAGTATGTGCTTGCTGTCCGCTTGGATCAGGCAGTCGTCCAGATATGGGTATATTTGTATCCCTTGAAGTCTGCAGTAGGCAATTACTGATGCCAGGCATTTCATGAATACTCTGGGCACAGTAGATAAGCCAAAGGGCAATGCAGAGAATTGATAATGGGTTGAACCTGCAAGAAATCTGATGTATCTTCTGCAATTGTGTCTGATTGGGACATGCACGTATGCCTCCTTGAGGTCCAATGTTACCAGCCAAGACTCCTTGCCCAGCATGGGAAGAAGCTGCTGTAATGTGAGCATCTTGAATTTTGGTACGAGTAAAAATGTGTTTAGGATGGATAGGTCCAAAATAGGTCTCCAATCTTTTCCCTTCCTTGGTACCAGGAATAGTCTGGAATAAAAACCTTGACCTTGTTCTTGAGTAGGTACCTCTTGAATAGCTTTCATGTCCATGAGATCTGAAATTTGTCTTTGTGCCTCTGCCCTTTGATTGTGTGGCAGGTTTGGCATGCCTCTCATTTTTGGAAGGGTGTGAAAATGGAATCTGTAGCCTCTGTTTATAATATCCAGGATCCATTTGTCTTTTGTGACAATATGCCAATTTTTCGAAAATAATGCCAGTTTTCCACCTAAGGGTGCTGTCATTTGAGCCTTGCTTGGCATGCAAAGGGGAAAGTCATTGGGCTTGCTTTCTGAATGGCTGCGAACTATCCTCACCACCTCTTTGTGTAGGAGCTTGCCATTGTCTGCCTCTAAATGATCCTTGAGATTGCCCTCTGCCCCTCGGGCGCCTGTATCTACCTCTTTGGGGTCTGTCCGTGGCTGGAAAGGACCAATTTTTGGAAGGCCAATTTCTACTGAAACGTGGAGGTTGTACCTGTAGAAAATCTTTCACTGTTTGCATTGATTTAGCCTTTTCCTCCATTTTCTTTAATACCTCCTCAGCTTTAACACCAAATAATACATCCTTTTGTAGAGAGGCATCTAGTAATTTAGCTTTGACATGATCTGGTAACGTTTGCTCCTTGAGCCAGGCATGTCTACGTATGACTGATCCTGTAACAGCAGCTCTACATGAGGCCTCTAGGGCATCAAAACCACATTGCAAGGTATGTTTACCCACTTGTTCTGCACTATGCATCAAATCCTGCAACTCCTTCAAGTCTGGTTGTTCAGGTTGTGACATTTTTCTTCTCAACTGCGATAACAGAAACTGTTGGCACTTTAACATATGGCACTGGCAGTTTAATGCCCTCATGGTTAAGGTGGCCGAGGTGTATACCTTTTTTCCCCACCTTTCTAAAGATCTGGAATCTCTCTCGGAAGGTAATGTATTTTTACCAGTGGAGGCCTTAATTCCCTTGGGGCCCTGTGAGATAGTTTCTGGGTCAGCCGCATGGCTTTTGTATAAAAATTGGTGTGAGTTAGGCACCCAGTAGTACCTGTCAGGCTTGACTGGGGCTGGAGGTAAAGAGTCCGGGTTAAGGCAGGCCTCCGAATACACATCATCTAGTATGTCTAAGACAGGAGGTATAGCCAGAGGCCTGTGCTGAGGTAGCAAGAGAAAATCCCTAAGCCTTTTCTTGGAATCTGAGTACTCTTGACCTTCCCAAAGGAAGTGTTCCCTTAAGGTATGCAAGGTTTCCCCAAATGAGTAATCCTCTGGGGGGGAGACAGAGGGAATGGACTCCTCTGCATCAGAATCTTCAAAAGGGGAGTAAGAATGTTCCTGTTCATCAGAGTGCTCTGAAATAATGGAGGCCTGGTCAGAGGAGGGGGATTCTTCCTCCACTCTGGGCCTTTTGTCTGGGGGGGGGGTTGAGACCCCCTGTTAAGAGTAATTAAATCCTCAGCCATTTTAAGCATCTGTTTTTTAGGCATGGGGCCTGGAGAAGGGCCCTGTGTAGCTTGTCTCTTAGAATGCATGGCTGCTTTAGACTTAGTGAAAGCCTTGATGGAAAAAGAAGAGGAAGGTCTGAAGACACCTTGAGATGAGGCAGACCTGTCTACATTTTGAGTTTCACCACCAAGAGTGGCTTCGGTATCTGTAGTCGGGGTGCGGGCCAAGGAGCCTGCGACCTCGGGCACAGTAGACACTGCCAATGAAGTGTCGTCGGTAGGCAGGGGCTGCGTAGGTGCCTCGCTGAGAACTGGACCACCTGTAGTCGGCTTTGGCGTGGTGTCAGTAGAGGCCACGGACCTCGTGTGTCGGTCCTTATCTTTGCATTTTTTAGACAAAACTGGAATCGGAGTATCCGACGACATAATATAGTTACATTTTTTGCCAAAATAGTGCTGGGCGAACTCCGCCCGATGCTTAATGATGCGTTTGTTAAATGTAGCACAAAAATGACAGACCGAGACGTCATGGTCTGGGCCTAAGCAAGGAATGTGGAGGGAATGAAAATCCTTATGCGGTATTTGCTTCCCACATGAAATACAATTATTAACTTTGTCTGACATCGGTCTGAGGCAAGAAAAGTTTCCCCAACGGGGTACTTAGCTTTCAAGAAGACTTCGGTTGCAAAATTTTCGTAATTTCAGGAGCTGGCCAACCGGCACTTGCGAACTGCTTCTGCTTCGGGCACCACATGGCAAGAAAGACTGAAGAAAATGGCGTCGGCTGGTTCTTTTATACCCCTGTCACACTGACGTCAGGGAAGAAGTGACGACAACTGACGCCGGACCTAGACTTTGGAATTCGGCCGACCGAGGACCCGCCTGACGGCAGGAGAACCCATCTGTTATGACTGCAGCTGTATGCACGATGAACATCTACAGGGTGGTATATTTAGTGGCTATATTAGTTAGAACAAAGTCAAGAATACTAAATCCTTATTGGTTTGTTAACTGTTTCAGGAATAGTTACTAGTTAAGTCTAAGAATTCCCTGACATACCTGACTTTGTAGATATGGATGCTCTGTTTACTGAGTGGTAGCTGAAAGTTCCCACTATTAAGGTATTGTGGTAATAAGCAGTTCTTCAAATACATTTAGAGCCTTACCTAGTCATTACAGATTATAAAGGGTATCATGTAGCGAGCTAAAAAACTGATAGTTTGTCTTGTTTTAAGTACGAGTGCAATGAGGTCAGTTTGGGAGTTTCTGGGTATTTGTTTAGAGGTGATATCATCCATGACGAATATGAAAATGTCACTATATTTCTTATCAGGCCTGAATGCATGACAGGCACAAACCTGGGTGTGTGTGTGGGGGGGGGTGTCATTGTTACGGTGAAAGCAAGTTTCAGTAACTATACAAACATAAATCTGTCCAAGTTGAAGAAAGTCTAAACATCAGGGACTTTGTTTTTAAGACTTCTAGCATTGACAACAGCCAATTTGATATGCCTGATTTAGAGCTGGAAGCAGCTACATCGGTATATCTTACTTTTCACACTTTCACAGAAGACTTATTCAGTTTCTTTTCTTAACAGAGTGGGATATGTAAATATTTTGCCATCTTACACATTGCTCTTGACAATGCTGGACTGGTCTTTATCAAACTAATTGCTCTTAGCTATACTCTGTGGCATATTGTCTACTCAGAGGCGATCTCTGCTTAACATACAAGGCCATGTCAAACCCTGAGCTGTTGGACATGATACACTTAAAGAAATCCTAATCCCTCAGAGTCACATGCTCCAGGGATCTAAACCTTGTCATCACAATAAACAAAACATGCTGGAGGGATGGGTTCCTGACCCAGAGACTCCCCATATTCTGGAATAGACTGCCCATACATGGCAAGCAAAGTGCCTCCTTGGCCCTCTTCAAAAGGAACCTTGACGATTGGATGGGGGATAGGAAATTCACCACGGGGATCACGTGAGTCACCCTGCTAGACAGAGGTCCATGGAAGTAAATATTGTTGGAAGAAATATCCAGGGAATTGCTATGGCTAGGCTTGTATAGGCCCTAGGGCTGATAGCCTAGTACCAACCTATGAACCTACGAACCTATTAACTGTCTTACAATAACATTTCTTATACTTAGACAATTCTGACAAACACTAAACAAGCACATGTGACTATGACAAGATTCATAAAGAGGAAATGAGCCCTATAATTTATTCTTAAAATAGTAAAGAACTTAAATTTTCTCCAGTTTCCCGAAATAATAAAAATTCTCAAAGGAAGCACTTTAAGTATGTAAATCGTTCTAATGACCTAGAATTTTCAGAATTGATATTTTCAAGATCATGTTACGGAAACAGAACATCTGTTCTTTTTAAAATAACTATTTCTGAATTAGTCTGTTTCTAATGGCATGTAAGATATTTCACTAGAGAGTGTTACCTTAGGGAGCCCATAAAGAATTTTGTTTTTGCTCTCCAGATTTTTTATATGCCACTCTGTGGGTTTAAAATATGCAGTCAGCAGAAACATGTTGAAATTACAATTTCCTGTTATTTGTTTCATGTAATACATGTTTTCTTTTTGCACTTTTAAGAGTTTTATTAGATTTAAAAGAAGGCACTGGATGACAACCAGAGTAGAATCCACTTTTAATGAAGTACACAGTAGGACACAAATGTGTACTTCATTAAAAAGTGAATTCTACTCTGGTTGTCTTCCAATGCCTCCTTTTACAGTTTACTTGTCCTGCTTTTGGCACTTTTTCCACACTTATTTTGTTTTATTAGATTTCTTACCTTATGACTGCTTCAAAATCTTGTACATTGCCATTTTTCCTTGTGTCTCAATACTAAGAAATGATATGATAAATCCTAACTTGAAAATTAATAATCAGCTAATAGACCTGAAAAAATTCCCACTCATAATTAACTTAACATTACAAGATATTTATCCATATTTAAACTCCTCCGCCCATGAACTAAGACATCAACTAAGCCTTCCTAAATCATATCTACTGATCTTGAGGCAGATTAAGGAAATCTCTACAAGCTACTTTCAAAATATAACTATTAATAAAGATGATTTGATGAAATGCATCTCACTAAATCAAGCCCTTCTACGAAGTAGCAAATTTATAACATATTTATACAAATTGATAAAAGACATCAAATATCAAGATCATCTATTACTGTCTAATTATTGGAAAAAAAATACCATCGATCGATGATAATAAAATAACACAAGCATTCAATCTAACGGTAAAATCCATCTCCCTCCAAAAATTAACATTTACCCAACTTATGATGTTCAATAATGCATACTATACACGCCTTAGCTTGCATAAATTAAACCCAAAAAACTCTCCCAAATGCCCACATTGTATAGATGAAACTGCTGACCTTTTGCATATGTTCTGGAGCTGCAAATGTATATTTAAACTGTGGAACTCCCTGAAAGTACAACTACAACTACGAAAGATGGGATATCAGTCATCAACACTCACTTGGGAATTTACAATATTACATATCCCCCCAACTAACCTATCCAAAAACCAAATAGTCATCCTCATCAATATTTTTCTACTAATGAAACTCTACATAGCTACTAACTGGTTGACCCCATCCAAAACTTCTTGGGAAAATTTTAAGATCCTAGCAATAAAACATATATTAGCCCACAAATCTATAATACACAAACAAAACAAAAATCCCTCCAGCCTGAAATCATGGGAACAAATGTTCAATATTATACTGGCATAAAACATTGAATCTGAAACAAGCCTTTAATATACACAACAAAAAACATAACATTATTTGGAACTATACTACTTTAAATTACGAACCCTGAAGAAAACGACCTCATCATTTTCATTTAAGAGAGAATATGGAAGCATTCATGTAAATAATGTAAATATGTTTTAAGAATACTGCTTTGAATACTGTATGAATAACACCTCTGTTTTTTTTTTCTTTTCTTGTAAATATTTTGGAATGGAAAAAGAAAACAATAAAAAAAATATTATTGAAAAAAAAAAAGAAATGAGATGATATTTGTTGAGGAAAACTGATAAGTGAATCATCTTTTCGGCAGACAAACTTCTCAGTGGTAATGAAGTACAAAATCACAGGGCAGCATACTAGTCAGAAATGACCATATGGGATGTAAAGTATTTTATTTTCAGAAATTTGTAAATTGTGTGTTATAAATTTCACAGTTGTTGGATTAATGCATGTAATTTGTAACATTTTATTTTTGCCTTGCCACTTTTGCGTACCCAGGTACACTTGAAATGGACTTGTTGAGTCATTAGACTTAACAGTTAATTATACAATGACCCCCCCCATTAATATTTCAAAACGTGCATGCTGATTGGTTAGTGTGCTCATTGTAAATCAGACTTATACTAATGGAAAAAGGTCCGGTCCCCCAGACTTTTTCCATTAGTATAAGTCTTTTTTTTTTTGTTACAGCAATGGAGAACGCAAGATCTCCATTGCTTTTTAGAAAGTGTCTCGCTATGTTAAAGGAGTTTAACATAGTGGGATAGCTTAAAAACAGCAATGGAGATCTTCCTTTCTCCATTGCTTTTTTTTAAAGCTGTCTCTCCCCTACCCCATATCCCACCCACCCCCAGTGGTCCTAAATTTAACTAATCTAAACCACACCCCATCCCCACATAAACCAATCAGTGACATTCTGTAATTAAAGCAGCACTACTCAATCAGTAATCACTTGCCCCTCCCCTTGATGTCATTTCCTAGGCTCGAGTATCAAGTTAGGTAGCTATGTCACCTCCTACCTTGCTATTACCAACCCTGCTAACAACAATGCTGCTCATCCCCTACCTCCTCTCAGCCTATGAAACCAAGAGTAAACTCGGCTGCCAATACCCAAATTTTCAAACTTCCACTCTAACAAGCAGAAACAAAAATGCTCATCTCTCACTACCCTATATATCCAACTCCTAATACATCCTTACTAGACCCTGCTACATTTCACCCAAACCCACACACTATCAAAAAATTCTCCATAAAATATGGAAACTACTACTCAGGTTAAGAAACATCCATCCAAACCCTGGCCCACCCAGCTTCTCAACCCAAGCCTCCCCACCAACACCCCTACCAACATTGCTCCATCAAACAGGCCACCAAACTCCTTGCTGGCCTGCCATCTAAACATCAGGAGCATAAACAATAAAATTCATCATGTCCACTCCCTTTTAGATCTTAATACACCAGATATACTATGCCTCACAGAAACGTGGCTAAAACCTTCCACTAAGGACAATGAGGTATTGCCACCAGGGTACAATAAGCATAGACTAGACCGTTCCTCAAGAAGGGGTGGTGGGGTAGCCATACTTTACAAATCTGACTTATCTGTCACTTTGGATATGCAACAACCCCCCAAATCAACAATGCAGAAATTCTCATTGCCAAACTAACAATCAACAGCAACAAAAACATAAACATAGTCTGTGGCTATATTTCCCCAGGTAAGAACACAGAAACCCTTCAACACCTCTTAAACTGGCTATGCCTTACCCATCCACAAGAAACCATCATACCATCATACTAGGGGATTTCAACATTGATTGGAACACCTGTTCCACTGAAACCCTCACAACCCATGTAAACCTACATGAATTTACCCAGACCATATCCCTTCCCACTAGGATAGGTAAATGCAACCAAAAAGATAGTACCCTTGACTGGATACTCATTAACAACCCCCCACAGTACTATACATCTGGTACTTTACCTGATGACCACAGTGACCATTGCCTCACCTATATAATCAAGTTTAAGGTAAACTACTCCCAAAACCCCACTTACAGGACTATTAGAAGCCCTAGTAACCTCAACCTTAATGAATTTAATAACGAACTTAAAGCTTGTAAATGGTCAGCCTTAAAGAATCTCCCCCTAGATGATGATGCAGTCTCATACTTTAATGGTAAATTCCTTATGGTCCTCACCTCCCATGCTCCCACTCATACCGTTAGAACCAAGGTTAATATTGTGCCATGGATCATCAAAGACACCAAGGAAAAAATTCACACTAAGAAATAAGGTGTGGGCTACCTACTGAACAACAAAAAACCCCAATGATCAACTTAAATTCAGACAACTAAAAAATGACACCAACAAATCTATAACCTTAGATAAAAAGAACTATTACTTCCACCTACAACAAACCCACCAAAATAGACCTCAAAAGTTCTGGGCTGTGCTCAACAAACTCCTACGCCCAGGCCAAACTACCACCCCACACCCCACAACCGCCAACAATAAATCCTCTGATAATATGGCTAACACCTTTAACACCTTTTCATGGAGACTATCCAGCCTCTGGCCAGCAAAGTCTCTCCTAATGACCCTAATCCAAGCTTAGCCCCTACCAATGCCCAAACACCGTTTAGCTTCCTACCTGTACCTACCCATCAAATAGTGACCCTACTTAAGAAACTGAGACCCACAACTCTAGCTACTGATCTATTCCCTGCAGACTACTTACAAAAGGCTGCAAATGCTATAGCATACCCAGTCTCTATACTGATTAACCAGACTCTATCTGAAGCCACCGTACCCACCATCTGGAAAAATCTCCCCACGTTATACCTCTTTACAAGGGAAGCAGCTCTACTGAACTGTCAAACTATAGGCCTACTGCTATATTGTCTCCACTAGCTAAAATCATTGAAAAGTGTATACACATGCAACTTATGCAATATCTCACCCACAACAAACTTCTGTCCAATACTCAACACGGTTTCAGGCCAAATCATAGTACCACCTCAGCCCTCCTTTCATTCTCAAATGTCATAAACCAAAACAGAAACAACAATAATCTATCCTCCACACTATTTCTCGATCTATCCAAGGCCTTTGACATGGTAGACCATAAAATACTTATGAGAACCTTAAAGTCCTTTGCTTTAAACAATCATGCACTCCAATGGTTTGAATCCTATCTAAATGGTAGGCAGCAGGCAGTGCTTTGGCAAACCAAGCTATCATCCAGCCTCCCCATTACACTAGGAGTTCCCCAGGGCTCCATATTAGGAGCCCTTCTTTTTTCTCTCTTAACCAATGACCCCCATACAGCCATCTCAGATGCTACCTGCATACAATATGCAGATGACTCCACTCTAATTTATTCTGCAACTAGCCTGCTAACCTACTTACCTTAACCCAGAACATCTTCAACACAGTTGAAAACTGGCTCTCAAATCAACGCCTGATTCTAAACCCCAACAAACCCAAACTGCTTACATTCACCCCCACAAGCAGGTCCCCAACAACATCATTATTTAACATAACAGCAAACAATGGCACAATCATCTCCCCAGAAGCCCAAACCAAACTATTAGGTATTACAGTGGACAACAACCTCAAGTTTGACAAACACATAAATCAAACCATAAAAACAGTCCATAAAAAACTCAGGTCACTATATAGGATCAAATCATTCCTCACTCCAACAGCTAAAGCCGCAATTGCCCGATCCCAACTACTATCTACCCTTTTCTATGCCTCGTCTCTCTTCTGCAACCTGAACAAATCAGATCTTAATAAACTAGCAACCTGCTATAACCAGATTGCTAGATTTGCTACCAACAGACCATACCGGACCCACCACTGTATCAACCTAAACCTCTTAGGATGGATGGAACTTCCCAACTTACTACAGTTTAATCAACTTGTAGTAACACAAAAAGTTCTTTACTGCCCAGAAAAAACTCCAGCATTAAAAAGTATAATCACCCTCTACAACAACAGTCACCCACTCCGATCCTCCACCAGACTACTGGTTCAAATGGTCAAAGCAAACCACTCTGCTGGTGACTCACTATTTGCCAACTCTGTTGGTAAAACATGGAACTTTCTACCAACTGACCTGACATTACAACCCTCCTTAGCCATATTCAAAAACAAACTAAAGAGTCACCTCAAATCATACTGGTTATGCCCATGCTCTAGACCTGACTAGGATTTCTCTCTACATCACTACTTCATGTTCTTAAGTATACTAATCTCATACCAAATAGGCCTAGTCCTTTCCCCAATCTTAGTGAGTACGGTCCTATAACAGGAAGGGAACCTCAATTATCTGCTCTAGCCAGAATGTCAAGATACAAAATATTTCTACCCAGTATTTGTATCTAATCAAATCTGAATATGTATGAAATTTAACCTCTGCAAGCAATGTAACTACTGTATGTATGTATCTACTATATGTACGTTACTGCTGTAACTACCATTGTTATTGATGTGCAAATGAATGCATGTAGCTACTTTTTTCTAAAATGTCTTTGTGTTTTTTACTGTTATCCTTGGAGCTTTTCTCCCCGGGCCTCCACTGAAAATGGACATATATCCAGTCGGACTATCCCGGTCAACAAATGTAAAATAAAATAAACAAAATAAATATAGTCAGAAATTTGGGAAAAGGCAGTGTGGTTAAGCAGCTTCCAGACATTAGAAAGGTGCTGAATAGACTTTTGCTAAGCACATCTAAGCATTGTTAATCTTTTGTCTTATGCCAGAGTAAAACAATAGGCAGTATCAGTCACAAATGAGCAGTGGATGAAGCAAAAATAGCTTAAAAATCTGTTAGGTACTTTACACTGTCACAGTTGTAATAAAAACGGTGGCAGAACAAATGGTCTAACAGCTTTAAAACCATTAGTTCCTCAGTGGATACTTCACTCCTGGCTGCTATTTGTGTGGCAGTATTTAGTGTTTAAAGGCTTTTAGAGATGCAAACAGGTACTGCTGTTATTCTGCTTTATATGGGATATGTGATAGTAGACACAGTATGAGTTTGAATGGCATGGGCATCAACACAACATAGTGTAATCTAGGAGATCTAGAGAGATTGCCTGGTGCCTGTGGTGTGCAGCTTGTACTTAGTGTGATCTAGGGAGATCTAGAGAGATTGCTTGGTGCCTGTGGTACGCAGCTTGTGCCTAGTATGTTATAGGGAGATCTAGGGAGATTGCCTGGTGCCACTGGTATGCATCTTGTGCTTAGTGTGATCTAGAGAGATCTATGGAGATTGCCTAGTACCAGTAGTATGCAGCATGTGCCTAGTGTAATCTAGGGAGATTGCCTGGTGACCGTGGTATGCAACTTGCACCTAGTGTAATCCAAGGAGATCTAGGGAGATTGCCTGGTGCCAGTGGTATGCAGCTTGTACCAGGTGTAATCTAAGGAGATCTAGGGAGATTGCCTGGTGCCTGTGGTATGCAGCTTGCACCGAGTGTAATCTTGGGAGATCTAGAGAGCTGGCCTGGTGTCAGTGGTATGCAGCTTGCGCTTACTGTGATCTAGGGAGATCTAGGGAGATTGCCTGGTGCCAGTTGTATGCAGCTTGTACCTAGTGTAATCTAGGGAGACTGCTTCAGCCAAGATCCAATGAAACAAGGGAGGGCATACATGGATATATTTTACTAGATCTCCCCACAAAGCATAATAAAACTGTGTTATGCAATTATTGTATTTTTTTAATGAGTATATAACTTAAGTTAGACCACCAAGACAAAAGAGGCCTGTTGTGTCTGAACAGGCAGCTAATGACCAAAGTTTGGGAATGGCCTCAACAAGATGGAGGGCAAATGGGGGGGGGTGCAGAGTTACTGGTACTGTCTATTAAAGGGTGCACACAAAAGTAAGTGCATCACCATGATACTATTACACACCGCCATCAAGAAGGTCACACACACTCCTTGGCATCCACTTTTCAACCATCTCAGCAGCAGCAGTTACTTACCTGCAGGTAAGTACAAACAGAGTAGGGGGAGGAAATGGCATAGTGTGAGAACACAGCGCAAACATGCATAAGAGAATGTACTAATACAAGGCTATGGGATACTAGTAAGTTGGAGAGAGGGACATGGTCATGTAAGCCCTCACAAAAATAATTTTAAATAATATTTGTAAAATAAAATTACAAAAAAATTTAACAGATATACCACATTTAAAAAAAAACAAAATTAAGATAGTAGGACATATTGTAATGCACGTTAAAAAGTGGTAGAACTTAGGAGTTAAAATATATTCGGCCAGGGAGATACAGAGATTGTGAGCAGTACAACTCCCTTATATTACAGGTTTTATTAGCTAAATGTTTGATATGTATTCGTTTTGATATTTTCATCTTTTTTCTTTTACTACACAGCAATTAGTTTTGCAATGTATTCTATTTTTTGAAATGCCAATATTATGAGAAGTCAGTATGTTAATGTGCATTTATGATGGAGTTTTTCTAGAATTTACACTTTTTTTATTACTGTGGGTAGACAATGTCTCCCAGGAATATTCTACAGCTTCTGTTGCATGCACACTTGCTCAGCCACATCTCCAACAGAGTTATAGTCAGCTACCCAGACCACCTTTAACACGATAGAAAACCGGCTTTCTGAACGTCGTCTGATACCAAATCCCAAAAAAACTAAAATGCTGTTATTTTCACCAACACACAGGTCAACAGCTTTTACCTTTACCATAAATGCAAATGATGGCACAATAATCTCCCCTGACCCCTCTATAAAACTATTAGGTGTCATTATAGATAATAATCTAAAATTTGACCTACATGTCAACCAATCAATCAAAACCATCAATAAAAAACTAGGGTCACTTTACAGAATAAAAGCCTTCCTAACCCCTCCAGCTAAAATTGCCATAGCTCACTCTCTCCTTCTTTCAACTCTTTTGTATGCATCCCCTCTACTCTCTAATTTAAACAAGACTGTCCTTAACAAACTCTCAATCTGTTATAACCACATTGCCAGGTTTGCCACTGGGCTGCCTTTTTAGGACACATCACTGCATCAATCTAAACCAGCTTGGGTGGCTTGAACTACTCCGTCTAATCCAGTATAAGCAATTGATTATGGCCCATAAAATCCTTTATAACCCAGACAATACTCCTGCACTTAAAAATCTTATCACCCTCTATAATAATCATAGATTGCTTCAATCCTCTAACAGACTGCTAATTCAGACGTGCAAAATTAACAACACAGCTGGTGACTCTCTCTCTGCAAACTCGGTAGGTAGATCTTGGAACTCTCTTCCAGCTGATATTACTTTACTTTCCTCCCTAGGTCAATTTAAAACTAGACTCAAACAACACCTGGCACTAAACTGGCTATGTCATTGTATCAAGCCTGGTTAACTCTCCTCTAGAATGTGTAAAATCTGTTAAGCAGCTTACTGTGTAATTTAATACTGACTTTCACTCGGGATTAACTCAAACCTGTGGAACTTGTTTATCTTGTTTGCTTATGTAATCACTGTAAATATTCTATTTGTAACATGTTATGTTGGATCTGTTTACCTTGAAGCTTTTCTCCCTGGGCTTCTGCTTAAAATGGACATGCATCCAGTTGCACTATCCCAGTCATCAAATGTAAAATAAATAAATAAAATGACATAATACCTTAGTAGGCAGTTCCAGAGTAGGTACATACAGAAAGGTGACCATGTTTTGCAGGGGCACTCATGAAATCTGTTTATTACTTCCTAGTGATAGAGAAGATTCATATTCCATATTATCCTTAGAAATCAAGTGTAGCAGAAAGGATGAGTTGCACCTGAAGGGTGGGAACAGAAAAAGCCATGGCAGGCAGGATGAAATGATAGACTTAAACCTTAGCATTACTTTAGGACAATAAAGCTAACACAAACAGTACAATAGATCATTACACAAATTAATGACAGAAAATTCCATGCAACTGCAAAATGGAATTGCAGGAAGAAATGGGGAGATATACTTCTTTACAGCCTGCCTTAGAATGTACATTTCATATATGCGGAAGCAGTTTAGGGTGTTTGATATGACAGGCCAGGGGCCAGCAATGATTTGGTGACCATGAGAGGAAGGCATGGAGCTCAGTGTTTCTGTTGCTCATGATGAGGATCAAACCACGGAAAGTTGTCTGTGATGTTTCCATGATTTTGTCCACAAAGAGCACATTGAGAATTGCTGGTCAATGATATCCAAGTGTGAAACACATCAAGAACGTTCCATTTCATTTCTAAGAACTTTAGAGGCTCAGACCACCCTCTGCGATATGCTGGCAGATGCCAAATCTAATGTGGGACCTTCTTTCTTTCTTTTTTGCAGTATCTTCTTTCTTAAGAATACATTTGCCAATATCGGAGAGTTCAAAAATGTAAAATCTATAACTTTGCTTTTCACAACCCACACATTGGTTTATAAATGGCTTTGTGCTGTGACTGTATTGCAGGATAATAAATACATATAGTATAATCCACTGCTCTGACTAACTAATATACCACTGATATTGTCAAATGTTTAAC
Organism: Protopterus annectens; assembly: GCF_019279795.1. NCBI lineage: Eukaryota > Metazoa > Chordata > Ceratodontiformes > Protopteridae > Protopterus > Protopterus annectens. The sequence continues at coordinate 1,318,971,431 of NC_056732.1, forward strand.
TGTTTTTCAAATGTAGACATTTTTAGGAAGAACATTCTGCTGCTGTCAATTTGAACTGTTTCTGATTCTTTAATAATATATGTGGTTTAATTTTTAATAAAGTTGGTCCAAGTGGCAAAATGTTTTAATGGCAGCCAATAAGGGATGAATCATTGTTGTTTTCAAGTTTTAAAACCATAAATCGTACTCTCAACAGCTGTTGCTTTTTACAGAGCAGAGAAAGGGAAAAAGAGAGATGCAGAAGGAATCTTCTCTGCTGGCACATTAGTGCACATAATATTTAACTGTCATCTGCTTTTTCTATTCTGAGAACCATTTCCAGAAGTGAAAAAGTCACTGACAGCAGAACTGAGTCTGCTCTTCTCAATTTAATGAAAATGCACACACACACACGCACGCACACACACACACACACACACACACACACACACACACACACACACACACACACACACACACACATGACCCAGCACACATATATATGCGAGCATGCACATATGCACATACATAAAAAAACAGCTATTTTAGGAACACTTCTTTCTTGTCTGTACTCCCAATTTTGCTGTTGAAGGCACAACAGTAGAAAGCCAGACAAGGCAAACCATACTGTAGTTTCTACAGCCACATCCTGTTTGATTTTCAAGCATTACTAGTCTAGCCAAGATATGTAGCTCCTATAGCATTTCCTCGGTTTGTCCTGTGGCTTCCTTAAAGTGTTCCATGCTGGAAGGCAGTCCAATGGAAGCCATTCAGGGGCATCTGCATATGATTCCCACACTACCTCTGTGAGCTGCTCTCATTCTCAAACATCAGTGTTTCTATTCCAAGTTTTCCAGGATCACCATTCCTTCCCCTTGAGTGAGGAATAAGCCTGAAAATTGGGACCCTGTGGAGAAACCTCTGTTCCACTGCTTGTGCTCAGAATATTATATTTTTGGTCACTACCTGTAGTTCTTGGCTATAATTAAGACTAGTGACACATTGTTAGGTATACTGACAGCATAGCTGCAGAAACTAGCTCCTGATTTACTGAAATGGCTAGGGTCGACACCTGATTTGTGCCCCCCCCACACACTTGCTAATCTTAGCCTTCCTGTTGCCATTGTTTTAATCAGTGCAATAAGCGGAGCTATTCCTTCCTTTCCATCCTTCCTGCAGACAACAGTCCTTTCTTTAATGGTTGATGACCAAGACCGAAGGTTTTGAGGTATTAATCCTTATCCTAGGTGATCTGCATTTAGAATTAAATTACTCTGTTACCCTAAAAGGGGTCAAAAATGAAACTGAAAGGACAATGTAATCTGCAGACAAATGAGATGACACCTTTACATCCCCAAACCTGACACCCTCCCAACCTTGGCTGTGTCTTGATAGCATGTCCATTTAAATTAAGATTGAGAATGCTGAAGGCAAGAAAGGGGTATTCCCCTTTCCAATTCCAGAAGTAAGATGGAAGATGAGATGCTAATTTGACATTAATAATAACAGAGTATTATAAGCACATAGAGTAAAATATAATGCAAAAATGCTGAACACAGTGTACCTGGAGAGAAAGTAATCAGGACAAATGGATACACTACTAGAGGAGTACCAGGACCACCTTCTCACCCAAAAAGAAGAAAATAACGTATGAGTAGTCACAAGATGCCTTAAATTTAAGCATGTAGTGCAATAAATACAGCAAGAAATGAACATTGGTAGAATACTGGAATGTACAGGATGAGCACTTTTCAGCATTAAACATGAAGTTTTTATTCCACCTTACAGGCTGTGTGTAATAACTCAACAAAACGACCTACACTGTATACAGCCTGCTGTGCATTTTTACAACCTAAATATACAAAGTTAGACATAAAACAATATGTCCTTCAGTTACTGCCTCAGTCCTTAGAAAGGTACTTCCACCCATGGCACACACACACATACATGTTCATCTTCCTTTAGCATATGTGGCTATCCTATACAATGCTTCTTTGGCATACCTTAAGAAGTTCAACATACCAATCTGTTCTATCACATGTGGTCATTACTGCATAGTGACTCTAAATGTCTATAAGAGCAAATAGAATTTGTGTAATAACTTTTTAGAACAAAATTATACTTTGATATCATAATGTGGATTACAATGTTTTATCCACTCAGGACACCTTCTTTTACCATTTTGTATCTGTGTGTATTTTTCCATGTACAGTAGAGTGTCAGTTATCCAAGCTAATTGGGACCTAGGGTAGTTTGGATAATCAAACCGTTTGGATAATAAAACATACATTGAACTGGATAAAAAACTTCTAAAATCTTCTTTTTTCTGCCTGCAGGAAATACACTTTTCAACAATTCAGCGATTCCAGTGGACAATAAAGAATATTTTTCACATATAAGCAGGCTACAATCTCAAAAAACATGTACAAATGAATACATATAATGTTTACATTTTCAGACTTTATGTTTTTTCCTCCCCAAAACTTTGGAAGACTTTGTTCAGACAGTTGACATTTCGAATAATCAACACTTGGATAATTGACTCTCTACTATAGATACGTGGGTCATAGCAGAAAAGGGTCAATAGACCAGTTCACTTACCCAGGTAACAAGCCGATCTACAGATGAGACAAAAAAAGAAAAAACAGCAGTGGAAACCATAAAAAGGAAAAGTACTAGAACTTAATATGAACAACTGTGAAGAAAGGAGACAATGGGAAACATAATAGAAATAATTATATACCTCAAGGGAATCTACAGTTTCATTGACCAGTATGTTAGTAGGGTGTTTGCCTTTGATGGCAGGAAGATGTCGAACCAGAGTGCTTGCATTCATGTTCAAGCAGTGAGACTGAAGTGTGGCACTATGGTTGGTGTATTCCTTTCCTTTGGGTGAGATGTTAAAATTCAGATCCCATCTATCTGAGTTGGCAAAAACTCAGACAACTTCAAAAGATCTTATAACACTTATCAAATTAAGATAAATAGAGTCTACCATCCCTTCCCCATCCCTCCTCACCATTCTGGAAAAAAATACCTACCCTGGGTCTTACTTGAGGTTACCTTTTTAGGACTCCCTTAAAATTAAGTACATGTCAAGTGGGGCACGCATACATACACATACATGCACGCACACACATGCACACACACACACACACACACACACACACACACACACACACACACACACACACACACACACACACACACACACACACACACACACATTTAGAAGATATGTGAAGGAAGAGGTTAAGGGAACCTCCAAGGAAATGTCTTTCCATAGAAAGAACAGATGATTGGAATGCCTTCTCCAAAACAGAGATGAAATTCAGAAAAGTGATAAATACACAGTGTCATATGTCAAAAAATTATGATTGAGTGGTAGAAAAATAAACTGGGTAAGTATGATCTATTTCTTATCAGTAGGCAAGGAAACAGACTGAGAAAGTGGGACAAGTTATTCTTGTGCGTATTGACATATATGTAATGATGTTTCTGTGAAATGGAAACTTATATTTAGTAAGCACTCACCAATAAGCAGATAATGCAGAAATGAATCCTCCAAAGCGTATGAAGCTATAAAGTAATAAAAATGTCTAAGAAGAAGCAAACTATATTATGAGCCAGGTGGCTTCCTACATTTGTATGACCGAGTAGGAATAGCTAAAGCATGGCATACACCAGTTGTTTTTGGCCAAACCCATAAACATCTAACAAGAATCTCCTTATTGTTCAAAAATGAGAGAAATCGTTTATTATAACGCTGATGTATAGTGTCTGAAAATGTTCTGCAGTAGAATATGTATTGCTTCAAGATGACATACTTTACTGGTTAGTTTTCTGCTTTTAGCATGTCAGTTTTATATAAATAAAGCTTTTGCTTGATTTTATTGTGGGAACTAAGTAAATTTTAATTTATATGCTAAGACTGAGTTCCCACACACTGTAACCCTCTTCCAGTATCTTGACTTCATTAAGAAGTCTAAACACATGACTGAAGACTATATAAATATCTGATGGCTAGATCAGTTTCTTTGAGATCAGCAAATTTGGGTTCATATTATCTCTGTAGATATTCTGAGTGAGTATTATTAATACTAATTATGTACAACTGGCTTAAATAAATATTGATTTATTCATTACATTGTTTTTGCCATGCATTCTTATTGAGCTGACAGCCCTTTTACAGGAGAGACCCCAGAGAAACCTATGTTGAAATACAGTTCTAAGCTTTTGAAGACTATTTGAAAAACAGGGGACAAAGCAGGAAGTCCCTGTTTTACTTCCTCCCTGAAGGGATTTTTGGTCTGACCTTTAAGTTCCAGGCATTATGAGCCAGTTGGAAGGCCACACAAATCATACATAACAGTATGCTGAGCTATGCAGTCATCTTTGTTTCCCACTATGTGAACTTCTGGATTACAACAGTAAATGAAAATGTTTCATAGCTGGCTAAAGTAATACACTGACAGAAACGCCTGTCACTCATTCCTCATTCCCACATGGTCGGCTTAAATAAGTGGGACAAATACACAGACGTAGTCGGTAGGCCGGATAGCAACTTTAACCACAAGTCAGTGGAGACATGAAGTCCAAAAAGGCATAAAAACAAATTAATAATATTAACTGCATATGTAAAGCTCCTTAGAAATGAGGAATAGTATAACATTTTTATATATCAGACCTGGTTATGCTGTAGTATGGAAACCTCCCTGTAATTACATAATGTACTGTCATCAGTGCATTACTTAATCTCATAGATAAGTGAGATGTTGATTTATTTAATGTTTCATGTTGTGTCTACTGTTTTCCTCAGTAGAGGCAATACAGTTGCAGATGTTTAAGTCATTGTGAGGGGTATAGACAGGCACACCAGGTATAGCATAACAATGTCAGTTTTAGTTTATACTACACTACATAATTACATAATGGTTTAACCAAGGACAACAGGGAGAATGCTGGCTTACTCCTATCTCTTGAGCAATATATGTTGGAATTATGGTGAAAATATATATCCATCAAATCCTTCAGCAGCTTTATATTACCTTGCTTTATCCTTTACAGGATTCAGGGTGTATCAAGTCCTGTCCCAGAAGCCAGTGTGTACAAAGCTCCCACTCTGGTCAGGGAGGCCATCTATCACAAAATGCAGATCGACACTCACTCTCATAGAATATGTACACCTACTGACGGTTTGGAAACTTGGTACTCAACCTCCTTCTGTCTGCTTCTGGGAGGAGGAATGATACAGAAGCACATAAAGATAACTGACGTAGATATAGGGAGGATGTGCAGATGCTAAACAAAAGGTGCCACAGCAAGGAACCCCGTTTGTGGACCCCCTTCCAGTTAGACAGCAATGCTACTTACTATGCAGTGAAGCAACCCTTAAAAATATATATATAATACTTTTCAGTTGAGAATAATAATTTTAGCAGTGACAAAGGGGACATTAATTTACCATTTGTCTTGATAGTATATTTTCTAGGAGGTTAATTTTAAGAAGGTGCATATGGGGCATACATAGACAAGAAAGTGTAACAGTCTAATGCACAGCAATCAAAAACATTAGATTCCCCTTTGGAAAATGATGGTAATGCAGGCATTTTACCTCTGCATTGTTCCCTGTCCTTCTGTGAGCCATATATTGCACAAACTTCATCATGCAAGGAAAAAAGAAAAAAAGCAAAGCAAAGGGGAGATCAATAAAGACAAAGTAGAGTTTCTTGTTTTTCCAACTTTATGCAGTATGCAGAATGGACTGATGAGCTGTCATCTCCACAAATAACATTAAGTATTCCAAAAGGTTTACTTTTAGGACCAATATACTTTGATATGTATATAAATAAAATGCATCCCATCTCTCACTGAGCAAACTAAATCAATATGCAAATGACTCATTACTAATATGTGCTGCTTCTTCAGTCAAAGAGCTTCCAGACAACCTGCAACATTCCTTTGCAGAAGCTGAAAACTGCCTGAAACAATCTAAACTACTCCTAACTTCAAGTAAAACTAAACTTGTGGTATTTTCACACAACAATCAAAGCACTGTGACTTAACAATATTACCAGTCGATAATGCTAGAACTGTGTTACTATGAAATACAAAACTACCATGCATAATAAAAGACTATACATTAAGATTCAATCAGCACATTCAACACGCACTTCAAAAACATAACCAAAAACTAGGACTTCTCTATAAATTGAAACCATTCCTAACAGACTATACATGCTAGGCTATAACTCAGACCTGTACAGTCCCTAGTCTTCTGCATGCTTCACAGATTTTCACTAACTAGCAATACTCTCAGCTAACCAAGTGCAGCAATCATAACAACTTTGCCAAGTTTGGAACTAACCACATTAACTGACCACATCACTGTGCAACACTTCACTCCCTTAACTGGCTGGAGCCATCTAATCTTTTAGCCTTTTCTCATATTAACACAGTCCAAAACATACTCTATACCTCAGACAGATGCCCTACCACCAGCAAGTTATTAAACTGGCATGCACTCCCCCGAGAACTATGTTGACTAAACCAACACTGAGTGCTCACTCAATAACTGGCCATTGTCAGAGACAAAGACAGAAATAGAGAATTTAATATTGCCCTCCTTCAGGGTTCAAGTTGGGCCAATATGCTCCATGAGGTGCAGGCCTACAGCCAGTTTGTTCCTTGTTTCTTCGCTCAGCAGCCCTGCTTTCCTTCAAGGTACAAAATAGAAGGAAGGAAGTGGGTCATTTAGTTGGTTTGGTCGATTGATGTGAAACTAATCTTGTAGCAGCAATAGTGAAAGCATTTCAGGTGTTGCCCCTCAGGGCATGGGCAGATGCGCTACTGTGTATAAAGTCCCTGGATTTGTAGCATGAGCATCACTAGGCCTATTATTACTAGCAATACATTCACCTCCCCCAGTGGAGTGAGTCAGGCTCCCCTCTCGTCAGTATGGATGAGCAGGTGCTGGTCCTTCCCCAGTATGGATGAGCAGGTGCTGGTCCTTACCCTGCCTGGGATGCTAACTAGGACATAGTTGTCAGAGTCAGGGAAATCATCATCTCTCTATGTCATGGGATTGTGCTTCGAGAAATAGAACCTAGTTGTTAGAATGGAGTGCATAAAGGTAAGTCTGCTTTGCATTTTGATGATTAAAGACAAAATTCACTGCCAGAAGTGGAAGTCCGAGAATGGTTTACCAGCAGTAATAAAAACATTATCTATAGGATATACTGATGTGTCATATATCAGAGTTCTAAAATAATTCATATACAATATTAAACAATACATCTTGTGACAGATGTCATATGTAACACATTTTCAGAAGGAATATCTCAGTGTGGGTATCTTATACTCCAAAAGCAATTTGTAGCTGAAAAACATATGATTCATCACATTTACAGTTAAATGTTGCTCCTTCTGTTATGTAAGAAATAATTCAGGAACATGTATTAATACTTCTATAAATTTTATTGTATGTCACTATCCATAGTTAAGACAGCAAGCCTACTGTGTTTTCCTTTTGTAGCTTAAATGAGCAAAGTCCTGGAGAACTTGAGCTGGAAACGTCACCAAAACAATCTATTTATCTGTCTATTTATTTTGTTTACCAGGGTAGTACACATATCACAACTGACCATTTGCAGGCACAGCCCGGGAGCATTTATCATGCTCAGTGTAAATATATTCATGGTCTCTATTATTTTTGCTACTAATATTGCATGACCACATCTTACTTTTTTTGCTGCAAAATAGCCAACTCTAAGGAAGTTGCTGCAGAGCTAAATGTATTGGATGAGAAGCTTTATAAAGAGAGAGCAACGGATGATACATATACCCATAAGGTAAGGTGAGAATGTTAAATAAATGCTCAAGGGCTGGGGGGACATAGGAGCATGTATAATGGCAAGATTCTGTCAACCACAGCAGCTTTAGTCAGGATATAAAAGCAGCATTCATGACTGCAAGATATAGTATGTTAAACGCATATGAGCAGAGGTGTATGGCAGCTGCAAGGAGCCTACAGTCAGGTAAGTCATTTCCTGCTGCAACCTGATCCTGTTAGGTTACAGCTGTAGTAGCAAGCATTTTGGTGCAGTTTGAGCTATTAATGGATCCTGGTCTGAAAGCTATACTAATTATCTTTTATAAAACCAAGTCTAAGCAATCAGGTGCAGAAGTCTTCTTTAGTAGGAATGTTCACTGACTGTAACAAGACATCATCCTAGTGTGTGTTGCTGGCTCAGATTAATCCTTAAGGTATTAAACTCTACAAGGCCTCCAAGCCATGTGAGCAGCATATTCAACAGTAAATACTTACGAGATATATGTTATTGTCCTCATCAAAAGTTATTTTTGCTAGCAATAACATCATTGAGGGTGGATTCAGTTTCATATATGGTTCTGAAAGAACTTTGGAAGATTGCTTGATAAGACTTGGGGTAAGCCGACTCGTTCTTAGCTAACAAGGAATATACCACAGCTCCCATTATGGTGACAGGCAGCATTATATCATATGTGTTGATACAAAGTGGTGCCAACTATCTGTATGTTTACTGAACCAAGACACATTGATAAAATAATCATATAAGTGTCACAGCTGTACTGAGCTACTGGAGTTGGCTTAGGTCCTTACATATCTAGTTTAGAGTACTTTTCTATCTAAAGTATGTGACTGTGGTGTGAAACATCTGAATGATGTAATTAAAAAATAATGTCTTTGACTATCACAATCTAGATAATCCTGCATAATGAGGGCAAGTGCTTACCTTTCTTAAGTTCTGTACATCAGGAACAACATTTCTACAGGATGCCAAGCTGAAGATCTTAGAAACAAGCAGAGGCAGAGTGAAGGACAATGGCACTCCTATATGCAGAAGGTTCAGAGGTGTTTCATTTAAATGAAAAAAATTTCACCAGTATAGTGATATGGTGCTTGGGCTGCAGTCTATTTTCTCCCACAGCCTGACTCTCCCATGACCATAAACAGCATGCTTTATGGGACCAGACCTGATAGTGGTTGCAATTCTCTCACAAAACAACAGTTGCCAGAGGTGAGCTCATCAGCACATTGTGCTCCCTGTCCCTATCATCCATGTTACTGTGCAGTTGCCACACATCATTGCACATCGTCACACAAGCTATAGAGCACATTCATCATCTCCGTAATACTGTGTATATCATGGATTGTGTATGGGTCACTTCCCTGTACATCAGCTTGCTAATTCCAAATGTGGTCATATCAGTGATACCTCTGCAGCCATGGTAGTGACTAACACCTCCATACATCTATCTCTCTACTGGTTATGTGCAAAGAAGATGCACCGTTTGGATGGTGTGTGTGTGTGTGTGTGTGTGTGTGTGTGTGTGTGTGTGTGTGTGTGTGTGTGTGTGTGTGTGTGTGTGTGCTGGGGGTATATGTGGAGACCATTAGAGAATCTGAGGTACAAGATGATTGTCATGCCATGGTTATATATTTAGCATGTACCTTTACATGCACCTCTGTAATGGCCATTGTTGGTGAACCCTTTACTTGTAATGTTGCAGATAGTGCCACTGTATCATTGGACCATGTCATTTGCATGCTACCATTGTCAGCCACAAGTGCCTTGCTGACTTCAGTTATATGCTAAATCTGTGTTGACCTGTTATGGTGGACCCTTTACTAGTGGAATGTATGAAAGCAGGAACACATATAGCACAGTTGTCTATCCATATATAAGTGCCCATACAACTGATGGCATGCATAGTACTATATTTATGTGGCTGTGTTGACTGACATACGTGATCATGCAAGTCATTACAGTTGCAAAACAGAGATGTCTGGACAATAAAAAATGCAGCAAATATGTTTGTGCATATAGAATATGAATGCCTGTAGCACCACAGTGCAGTGCAATACCCATTCTTCACACAACGGTCCATCGCATCAGTCATTTACTCTCCTGTAGCACTGCTCCAGCTATAGAGCAGCCTGGTGCAGCTTTTCCCTTTCCATTATACCTCACTTTAATTATGCTGGTGTTCCTTGATGTTTAATACATCTCTGATTAGCATTGTGGCTCCTTGTGCTGTGATCAGAAAGATTAGAGCTGCACAGACACATGCCACTTATCTATGAATCCCAGCCAATGTTTTACTATGGTCTCTATTACTTATTCAGCTATCTTCTTTCTTTAGAGAAATTTGCAGCTATTTTTTTTCTTTTTACATGAAACGAGTTTCAACAAAGTAAAGTCTATTGTTTCATCGACACGGCTAGCAAACTTTGAGAGAAGGTGGAATCTCACATTGCAAAGACAAAATGTTACTTTAGTTTCAACATCAGAGAAAACAACTAAATCAGAAAGGCATAACAAAGAGAAAAGTATACCTATTTTAAAGTCTGCTGCTGATGGTAATCTTCTGCTCACTGAACTGAAGGAGTTAAATGTGGAGAAAATATAAAGGAATTCAGCAGCATTAGTACCACTTTGGGTAAGTTAGTCTTCAGGCTTGTGAAACTTGAAACAATGATTTCAGCATCTGTGGATGATATTTTTAATACCACTAAAACAGACTCACATTTCAAAGAAATTGTATCTATGAAATAAATAAAAAAAAAATGATTGACTTAAAATAAAATAGTAGACATCATTTTTCTCTTCTGGGGCTTGCCTGATAGTCTGTAACAACCTAGTTGATGTTATTTAGGACATTTTTCTCCAAGTTATTGCAAGCTCTAAAGACAAAAGAATCCATCGGAACATTAAGGTCATGCAAAGAACTTTGCACGTTCCTCTTCTGATTCTCCATGACTAATTTAAATTAAATTAGTAAACTTTTAAAATACAGTAAAAATTCTTAAAACTACAGAGAACAAACCAGGCTGTTAGACAAAACTGCCAACTGAACTTCTCTGCAGATGTTCATATGTATTATTAATTAGCAAGAATACAATGTTCTCCTATTTCTGGTTTTAGATATAAAAGAACTTTCATTTTCAGGTATCTTTTACAGTTAAACTGAATTTTAATGGAACATTTACAAATATAAAACAGCTGATTACAACAAAGCAAATGTCATTTTGACATAATTTTTGCATTCAAGTCTGAATGAAAATGTTTGTATAACTATTTGTCTATTCCATTATTATAGGCTAGTGTTTTTTCTCTTTTTATCTGCTGTTAATTGGATGCAGTCTTAATGATGCTTGCTATGCTTCTAGCCAAGTTACTGAGATTAAATAAAGGGGAGATATCCATCCGTGTGCCCTGCAAATAGTCTAATACTCTTAATTAGTCCTAGCTTTCCTTAGTGATGGTACTATGTCATTTACAAAAGTCTTTCATTCATACCTTTATCCTTTGTTAAAATTAACAAACTGCTAGGTTCCTTTTCCAGCTTCCCAGGATGCATTAACTTGCTAGGAGCAGAGTCTGAACTTGTGCATGTGTTGGAAACATTAAATATCCTTTAATAAGCCACATCTCTCTTAAAACTGTTATTCTTTTTACCTGCTTTCTTTTTTCAGTACTGATCTTTAATGCACACTTTCCCTGTCTTTAGCATTGGTAGAGTGGACATTAAATGTTATTTAATAAATTATTTTTAAACAGGCAACCTTGTTATAATTTCATTTTACTTTAGTGTCTCCTCTTGCCAAAAAGATGTCCTTTTGTTTAGCTCACAGCTGGTTACCCTACTGTTAGACGAAGTTTGATTTCTCAAAAATCAGTTTCCAAAGGCCCAATAGACAAGATTGCCTCCGCAGGAAATCATTAGCAGTGGGAGTGGGATAGGCCCACTCTAATAGGTTCATAGGTAAGTACTAGGCTTGCTGCCCTTGCGGCCCATTTTAAGCCTAGCCACTTTCCCTTTTTATGCTCAAATTAACCTTTCTCATTTGGTCAAAGATTGACCTTATTCATCCCATGGCTGATAACTATATATTACCCATAACAGTAACAACTGGGATCACACCATAGATAATTTGAGGGGGACTCATGCATAGAATAAAGTACTTAGAAGCTGCCTTGGTCTATTAGTATTACAGGGGGCAGTCCTGGGGTAAAGTTTCAGTTTCTAATGCATAGATCTAAGTTGTGCTTGAAAATGGACAGGGAGGAAAGTTGTTTTATGTGGATGTGGAATCTGTTCCACAGCACCAGTATCCTCTGATAAATAAACCTGTCCCTCCAAACCATTCTGTTAATGCTGGAGAAGAGGGTGGGATCCCTTCTGATACCATTTGAATTTCTGATGTGCAGTTAATCCATCAGTAGTGGGCTGGAGGATGCCTTGTATGCCAGACAGAGGTAGCTTCTTACCAGCCTGTAGGTTACCAAGGATAGTGACAGGGCTTTGAGTCACTCAATGTAAGACACGTTGCTTAGTCCTTGTATCCTTTTAGTAAGGTATATCTGTGGGCATTCCAGTTATATGTGTCTGGACGGATACATGCAAAGGGGGCATTCCATTCAATGAGTGGACTAATGAGGGCTGAGTAAAGAGGTACAATGACATCTCTAGATCTAGACACAATCCCTTTATTTAGAAGCATGCAATATACAAAATACTTTCTTACAACAATAGATACACATTGGTCAAAAGTTAGGTCACTCTCCACATAAGCTCCCAAATCCTGAACAGCTGTATCAAGACTTAAGGGAGTATTTTCATTGTGGTAGTTTCCTGGGGTGGATGACTTCCCAAAGGAAACAATAATGCATTTTTTGGCATTTAGTTTCAGAGCATGATTTTGACATAACAAAAAAAATAATAATAATAATAATAATGCTCTTGTCTGAGTAATTTCTCCCTTCTTTGAGTTGGCGTAACTATGGGGTTGGTCTATATATGTTTAAGGGATGTGAGATGCTTGCAGTTCACATCAAGGGTGCAGTGGGGGGGCTTACCACCAGCAAAAAGCACTTAAATTTTATTTGAGCAATATTAGGGGGGATTGCAATTTGATGATTCCAGTCATTACAGGTTGATGTTCAACAATCCCAAATGGAAGCCTCTTAGTCTGGCATCTGTCAGTTACATCAGTGTTATCCACGCTGGTTGAATGTGTACTAGGCTGTGAATATTTCTAGTTGTGTGAAGCATGGGTGTAGGATAACACTCTGAATAGGGGTATATTGAAAGTAAAAATACTGAATGCAAAATCCTGAAATGTCAAAATACTGCACTCACAATTTCTAATAATAGCATTCATGTACTACATTCATACACTGTACTAATACACTACCAGTCAACAAATAATATCACTCCTCTGTTAGTAAAACTCAGAAATGAGTAGAAACATGGATCCTGCAGGGTGGTAAGACTAGCTGTGTACACATGTAGGTGAGTAGGTATTTTTATTTCAACATTTTAACCTTTCAGCATTTTGACATCTCATCTTTGCCCATTCAGGATTATTACTTTCACTATACTGCTTTCCAATAAGTTGACATAGACCTGTCAAGCTCTTTTCCTAACCCTTTGTTTAGCCCAAACAAAAGAAGCCTAGCATTCACATTTTCAGATCGCTGCAGCCTTTCCTTAGTTGCAATGTATAATTTAAAAATCATTTAATGATACACTTTAAGTATTCTACATATATATATATATATATATATATATATATATATATATATATATAAAACTGGAATATCATTTTAATGTTAAACTATTATATTTTGTTGCAAGGCAAAGTGGGATCTAATATTCATTCATGGCACTGTTCCACCAGGGGTGCTCTTGTAAGTTTTCTTTTCTTTTATTTATTTGTTTATTTATAACAGACATTATCAAAAATCCCACTATTGCAAAGTATAAATTCTGGCTTTGCCATTCACTTTCATTTACTCAACTTATAGCTATCAATTAAATCAGGGACAAACCACATCAGAATTAGGGACAAATCCAGAAATCTGGGACAATCAGGGATACTTTTTAAAATGTGAGTACAATTACCTTGAGACATTGACAGAATTAGAGAGTGTGAATTATATACATTTTCTAAAGTAAAAGAAGTCTTACCGTCTTTGTCCAACTCTCCAGAGGTCACCAGTTTTATAAGTGGTTAAGAGGGACAGAACTAAAATTTGAGTCAAAATCAGGGACCTCCCTGAAAACCAGGAACACTGAAAAGTATGACTTCCAACTGGCTTTTTTTGCCTTTCTTTTTCATTAAAACTGCACTAAAACACATCAGTCCCATGCTTCTACTTAACATGTCCTCATAGTTTATCATACTAGGTGCTGATTTTCATCCATTTAGTTCACTGCATATTTTTATTTTAGGTTGAATTTTTCAAGACTATGCAGAGGATTATGGCTACATGCCTCTTGTAATCCAAAGTTTGATTCTCTGAGCCTCCATTTGCCTAACTTTATGATTCTGAACAAGTCACTTACCCAGACAATGCCCTCCCATGTTGACACTGAAAAAGGTCTGTGTGAATTAGTGTTGTACCATATTTAACAAATACCAATAAATAAGTAAAGATAAAGCATTGGTGTTTATAGCACTACCTCATTTAGTTCAATTAAACATATCAGCTCAGTAAACTAATCTGTAAAAGATTTCCATGGTAAGATTTTATTCCTGTGTATTAAAATATTTAAAATATATTTAAAATTCCCTACATTAAAATATTATGGACCTCTTTTAATATTTGAGAATCATGTTTTGGTTCTTTTATGGATCACTTACACTCAATTAACTAGTATAAGTTTCTTGGTGTATTTGGCCATTTAGGGAACCATTTTTACACACTGAAAATATTAATGAAAAGAAATCTGACAATAAATATGTAGATACACCAACATTAGATGAAATGGTTATTTTGATAATTTAGAAAATATGGTTAGAGCATGTCTTAATGTATTGTATGGTAAGAACTGGAAAAAAGAAATTAAAAAATGAAGTATTTATACATTAAGAAGTAAAGCAGTATCAAGAGGAAATACAATAAATATTTAAGGTACTTGTGAAATGCATTCATGTTCACTTTTATATTATGTTCATAGGTTCATAGGTTCATAGGTTGGTACTAAGCTATCAGCCCTAGGGCCTATACAAGCCTAGCCATATCAATTCCCTGGCTATTTCTTCTCACAATATTACTTTGTGCTCTTCCCTTCCTTTGTACTGAACATTGATTTCATGGCATTTTTGTGTTAATATTTTAATACAAAATACAAATCCTTCTGCTTGCTGATTTATTCCACAACTCTTCGGCCATAGCCTGTTGGTGATACATTAGTGTGTATTCTTCATACTGGTGCTCTGTATACGTAGCCTGTTGGTGATACATTAGTGTGTATTCTTCATACTGGTGCTCTGTATACGTAGCCTGTTGGTGATACATTAGTGTGTATTCTTCATACTGGTGCTCTGTATACGTAGCCTGTTGGTGATACATTAGTGTGTATTCTTCATACTGGTGCACTGTATACTTAGCCTGTTGGTGATACATTAGTGTGTATTCTTCATACTGGTGCTCTGTATACTATAGTTTCACATTTATGGCATGCACCCTTCTCTGTTAATCTTTCTCTCACTGATGTCATGCCTTCCTTTTTGGTTGTATCTGTTATTGCCTTTCTAGATGACTTTTGTCCTGTAACCACAATCATTTTTTCTGTTATGTGGAATGACAGACATTCATTGTCCTGTGTATAGCTCATTACACAGTTACATTTTTTTCTTCTAGCATTTCCATGAATGCTTTAGCTGTTGCTGTTCTTTGAAAGTCTATTTATTGAGCAGCACAACATAGCACTTCCATCTTTTTATATTGCAGCAGATTCACACATAAATTCTCTACATTGCACAGTTGCTACACTGTGTAACAGAGTTATATACTGTTGCCATTTTTGTTTTGACAGTTTTGCATTTGAACAATTGTTCACTGCATTATACTTTACTGTACTGGATAAAAGCAGTTGCAATCTAGTTCTTTATATGTAATTAATTCAGGTTACATAGCTAATGTATTATTTTTATAACAGCAACAGAATCTTCATATGTCCAGCTCCCAACTTAAGTATTTTTTTTTCCAAATTAGATTTGAATTGCCTTTGTAAGTGATCAGATTGTTTCTTCCATTAAGCACATTTATTTAATTTAAAACTTGCATAATTATTTTCTTTAAAAGTAATACGATATTGTCATTAACTTCTGCCAACTAAAGTACTGCCTTTTTTCCAGTTCAGACTAACATTCCTATTATAGTTATCGAAATGCTCCCTCTAGTGAGCAGATTTCTATCAATGAGTGGCAGTCAAGCATGGCAGTTGTAGGAACTGCAAATAAATTTCATCTGGTAATGCTGGCTTTGAGTCCGTCATTAACCAGGAAGCACTTTTTCATAATGGACCTGGTTAAAAATGAATAAAATAAATAAAATTTTATAGTTGGCCATTCTCCAATATATTCAAAATCACTATTATGGCGTAAATAAATGACTGCTGTTTCAAAAGTGTCTCAGGTAGTCTACCCATAATCAGATAACTACCAAGATCTTTAACTTTAGAAACAAAGGTATAATGTTTAATATGTCTACTATAAATTAAAACAGAAGAAAATCTGCTTACTTACCATAGTATCACACTTACAACAAATAAGATAAATTATCACTAAAAGGGTGATTAACAACTCCCTATGTATCTATGGATTGACAGTAATTATGCAAACAATATCTTAAATACTACACTATTCTTATATCTTATGATTTGATTCCCAGTTTATTGCAGTATGTAATTCACATTGTGTACTATTGTACCTGCATGTTTTCCAGTTAATATCACTAATATAATATAACCAGTTCACATTTATATGCTGTTTGTGGTGTTACAGCAAGTATATAAGAATAGAAAGTAAATAACCAAACTAAATATCTACCTTATCGTGGCAAATATAATGCAAACTTACTTTAGGATTTAACTACTGCAGTGATATTCTTCGTTTTTCCGTTTTTGTCCCAAGTCTTATTGGTCGCAGCAAGCTAGGCAACTCTCTCTTTTGACCATCATTTCATGCATTTCCTCAACAATTTCAGTTCTCTGTCTGTTGCTGTTGCGACTCACCTTCCATGTTAGCAGCTTCCTAGACCACAAAAGATTAAGGTTCTGAGCTGTTAACAAGTTGCTTTCTGTAGTGAAGGGTACATGGTTTGTTTCCTTCCACCTCTAGTTGCCTACAATGTGCCAGGATTGCCAGACGTCCCTATTTGAGCGGGACTGTCCCGGGATCAGCAGCCAATTAAAATCCAGGCGAAACAGCCTCCCCTTTTTTTTTTTTTTTTTTGCTTGGCCAATATGCTGGTATAAGAGGCACTGCCTGATGTTCTGCAATGAACAGAAGAGGGTCCACTACTGGCACACGGATACAGGCCAATCAAAAATCAGCAAACATGGAGTTTAATGTGAACTGCAAGGTGTTCTGCATTAAAAACCTTTTTTTTTGGTCTTCACTTAGCGTGAAGGACCTGTTCCTACCTGTCCAGTAAGAAATATGGCATCTCTGAGTGTGACTGAGCAGTTTGTTTAACTCATTAACACTTATGTGATGTGGAATGTCACACCTCTAGCAGCCTAAACACATCTTGCATTCCAAAGAGTTTTCTGAAAAATAATCCTAAAAAAGCAAAGATAAACCAATGTAAATATTTTGTGAACATCATCATCTTCTTTCGGCTGCTCCCGTTAGGGGTTGCCACAGCAGATCATCTGTTTCCATTTCTTCCTGTCCTCTGCATCGTGCTCTGTCACACTAACCACCTGCATGTCCTCTCTCACCACATCCATAAACCTTATCTTAGGCCTTCCTCTTTTCCAGCTTCATCCTTAGCATCTTTTTCCCAATATACTCTGCATCCCTCCTCAGCACATGTCCAAACCAACATAATCTTGCCTCTCTGGCTTTATCTCCAAACCTTCCAACCTGGGCTGACCCTCTAATATACTTATTCCTAATCCTGTCCACCCTCGTCACACCCAGTGCAAATCTTAACATCTTTAACTCTGCCACATCCAGCTCAAACACCTGCCTTTTTGTCAATGCCACTGTCTCCAACCCATATAACATAGCTGGTCTCACTACCCTCTTGTAGACCTTCCCTTTCACTCTTACTGGTACTCGTCTGTCACAAATCACTCCTGACACTCTTCTCCACCAACTCCATCCTGCCTCTACTCTCTTCTTCACCTCTCTTCCACACTCACCATTACTCTGAACTACTGATCCTAAGTATTTAAACTCATCCACCTTTGCCACCTCTACTCCTTGCATCCTCACCATTCCTCTATCCTCCCTCTTATTCACACACATATATTCTGTCTTAGTCCTGCTGACCTTCATTCCTCTTCTCTCTAGAGCATATCTTCACCTCTACAGGGTCTCCTCCACCTGTTCCCTACTCTCACTACAGATCACAATGTCATCTGCAAACATCATAGTCCACGGGAACTCCTGTCTGATCTTGTCTGTCAACCTGTCCATCACCATTGCAAAGAAAGGGCTCAGAGCTGATCCTTGATGTAACCCCACCTCCACCTTAAACGCATCCGTCAATCCCACCACAGACCTCACTGCTGTCACACTACCCTTGTACATATCCTGTACCACTCTTACATACTTCTCTGACACTCCGGACTTCCTCATACAACACCACAACTCCTCTTTAGGCACCCTGTCATATGCTTTCTCTAAATCCACAAAGACACAATGCAGCTCCTTCTGACCTTCTCTGTACTTCTCCATCAACACTCTCAGAGCAAACATCACATCTGTAGTGCTCTTTCCTGGCATGAAACCGAACTGCTGATCACTAATCATCACGTCCCTTCTTAACCTAGCTTCCACTGCTTTTTTCCCATAACTTAATGCAGTGACTGATCAGTTTAATCCCTCTGTAGTTACTACAGCTCTGCACATCACCCTTATTCTTAAAAATCGGTACGAAAACACTTTTTTTCCATTTCTCTGGCATCCTCTAACTTTCCAAGATTTCATTAAACAATCTGGTTAGAAACTCCACTGCCATTTCACCTAAACACCTCCATGCTTCCACAGGTATGTCATCTGGACCAACTGCCTTTCCATTCTTCATCTTCTTCATAGCTACCCTTACTTCCTCCTTGGTAATCCATTTCTCATCATGATTCACTATGCCCACATCATCCAACCTTCTCTCCTTCTCTTTCTCTTCATTCATCAACCCCTCAAAGTACTCTTTCCATCTGCTCAACACACTCTCCTCACTTGCGAGTATGTTTCCCTCATTATCCTTTATCACCTTTACCTGCTGCACATCTTTCCTAGCTCGGTCCCTCTGTCTAGCCAATCGGTACAGGTTCTTTTCACCCTCCTTAGTGTCCAACCTTTCATACAACTCTTTATATGCCTTATCCTTAGCCTTCACCACCTCTCTCTTTGCTATGCACCTCATCTCCTTATACTCCTGTCTACTTTCTTCATCTCTCTGACAATCCCACTTCTTCTTTGCCAACCTCTTTCTCTGTATACTCTCCTGTACTTCCTCAGGTGTTCTGCATTAAAGACCCTTTTTTTTTTTTGGTCTTCACTTAACGTGAAGGACCTTTTTTTTTTGTCCCAACCTGTCCAGTAAGAAATCTGGCATCCCTGAATGTGACTGAGCAGTTTGTTTAACTCATTGATACCTATGTGATGTGGAATGTCAGACCTCTAGCAGCCTAAACACATCTTGCATTCCAAAGAGTTTTCTGAAAAATAATCCTAAAAACGCAAAGATAAACAAATGTAAATATTTTCTGAACAATAAAAGCTATTAAATTGTACAAATACCCATGTTATCAGTTATTCAGTGATAATACTACATTCATAGACTTTTCAATAAATACTGCAATTTATTTAACATTTGTTGACCAGGAAAGTCCGACTAGGTCAGAGCCTATTTTCAGTGGAGGCCTGGTGAGAAACACTCCAGATGCATGTCTTTGGAATGTGGGAGGAAACTGGAGTACCCTGAGGAAACCTACACAAACACGGAGGACATGCAGACTCTGCACAGAGGGCATCCCAGCCAAGAATCGAAACAGAGAACCTCTTGCTGTGAGGCAACAATGTTAACAGCTGCACCACTGCATCACCATAATATTAATGCATAAAAATCCCAAATTATGTTTTTTTTTCTAAACTTTCATACAGAAGTTTCCATATCTTGAAACTATATAACCTAGGCATATATTTTTATAATAATTTTGTTAACGATACATAAGCTTTCACATGAAAAGAAATTCTTCTATAAGTGCATGTCTATTGAAATATTTACAGAAATTTGAAAATATATGTTTAATTATATAAGTAGCAAGACAACTAATACTGGATATCTCTAAAGATGTGCAACTTAGTGCAAATATTAAAGACAGTAACATCTAAGGTTTCACTTAATGTCATGCATTTTTTTAAGTCACTTGGTTTTTGAAGTATTAGGTACATATGGAAATTTTGCTAATTTACATAATTACTAACAAACATCTAGTAATATTTTCAGTATAGTATGATATAAACCAGCATTATCAGTGAATTATCCTGTCTCTCACATTAGTGTTTCACATCCAGTGTTCCATAACTTGGCTATGGCGCAAGAGAATAGTGCTTCACCAGCAGAGTTATTGGCTTTAGAGGCCTGGTGAGAAACACTCCAGATGCATGTTATTGGAGGCCTGGTGAGAAACACTCCAGATGCATGTCTTTGGAATGTGGGAGGAAACTGGAGTACCCTGAGGAAACCCACACAAACACGGAGGACATGTCAGTAAAATATAGGCCTCTCAGTTAAAAAATATGAACATGAATAGGAAAATATGAATAAAATGTGGTAAACAAATTTCTCCATAGCAGGACATCCTAGACTAACAGTCTCAGTTTCATTCTGTTAAGAACCCCTTGCCTTTTCTAATACTCCCTATTATTAGCTAAGTTACTCAGTTAAAGATGACAGACCCAAAAGAGTTATGTGATAAGGAGATATGCCTATGAGCTGGTAGTATACAAAGAAAGCATTTTAGGCTTGAATGAATTACAAACAGCATTCGCAGATTGCCTCGGAAAAGTGACACATATTCAGTGAGTTTACCGGATTAAAAACAGATAAAAGAATAATAATAATTGTAATAATAATAATAATAATAATAATAATAACAACAATAACAAAACAATGGCCACTCACTGAGAAACCACAAGCAGCAGCTAGGAAGGGAAAGTGGTTTAGTAGTATGTATAAATAATTTTAAATATGGATATATATATATATATATATATATATATATATATATATATATATATATATATATATATATATATATAAAATTATTTATACATACTACCAAAATCTGTTTGCCCTTTCCAACAATGTGGGAGCAATAGAAACCGTCTCATTCAGACCGGGTGGAAATATTGCTGCTAGCCTAAGCTGCCATTGAATTTCTCTTTTCTTTAATAAATTCTTCCAATCTCCACCCCTTGGGTTAATTTTAACAATGTCCGATATTCCAAACATAAATTTCACAAACCCTGAACAAGTAAGGGAATGCTTGTATAAAGCACTGGAGAATTTGTGATTTTTTATATTATTATTATGTTTCATATCTAGCTGGCTTGAGGTGAAAAAAGTGGTCCTCCAAGGCTCAGTTCTAGATCAAGTATTGTTCTATCTGGTATTTTCTTTTACTCCTAAGAGATCTAATGTTTGGATGACCAAGTATGCAGATGATATTAAACTAGGATATGTTATTATATTGGCAGAGGATATTGACCACTTTAACACTTACATATGTTTGGTGGCTGAAAGGTTAGACTTAACTGGACTAAAAGTTAATAAGGACAAATTATTAACTCATGATGATGAGAGCTGTCCTTGATTTTGACTTACAGTATTGCTCAGTGCCTCCTACAATCACTGATATTTTGAGAAAAATAGGGTAGATTATATACAGTAAATAATGACATACCTTAGAGTTGCAGACTTCTTTTACTTCAGAAAAATGTCCATTAATTAACAAATTCTCATTTTGCCTACTTTCTAAGTCACTGGTATTAGAATTTACCAAGTGTCTGATTTTGGCCTTTGTCCCCAAATATTTTTGGCCTTTGTCCTAATAATGGAGCTGAGAGGTTGATAGCTAAATTTCCACCATCAGACAAATAGCCTTACAGTGATATATAATTAAAATGCACAGAAATTGTTTAAGATGATATTGCCAATATTCATAATTTTTATTTTAGAATTGTAAAGGCATGGCAATTTGTTGAAAGTCAAGGTATAGTATAGCTATGAGTTCTTTGCTTTGAATATGTGTCTGAGATAAATGTAGTAATTCAGACTGCCAGCATAATGTAGCCTAGCAAGTACACTGCAATTTCCATGTTAAAAAGGAGACCTTTAAAATAGTTCTGAGAAAAATATGTTTTTGTATCACATTCTATTCTGAGAAGCAAATATTAAAAAATTGCCTTTAATATGAGATTATATATCCATGTTCTTATACAAATGTTCCTATATAAAGAAATCAGTCTAATCGACTGTCTCACAGACTGAAACAATCAAATATAATGTACCGATATGATGCCTATGAGAACGTCATTGTTTTAATACTAACATGTCTAAGTACTTGTTAATAGTTAAACATACAAATATGTATGTGTTTTATTTGGTTAAGTACATCTAACTGGGTATTAGACCTTTATGAAACCACTAATTGTATATATAGTGCTGTATCTAACAATGACTTTACAAGCATTACTTTTTTAAGGTTGCCATGGTAATATTTAATTAAATAATGCAACCTTTTCGGATTGGACAATGCAATGACATCATTTGTTTAAAATAGTAGAACCATGATCACCTGATGCTGAGCAGCAGAACAGCTGCTGTATTACACTACTGGGTTTTAAGTCACAATGAATAATATACGTGTTCAATAAATACGAACTAGAAAACCTTGTAAAAGGCCAAAACGGAACACTATAAGAGCAGACTTGAATAAAACAGATGTTATTATACAAGTAAAAGTGAGCGCTTTCGGCAAAATAAATATTAAGCCTTCATCAGACAAACAGCAAGATGTTGAAATAGGACTTATTTTAAACAAATGATGTCATTGCATTGTCCAATCCGAAAAGGTTGCATTATTTAATTAAATATTACCATGGCAACCTTAAAAAAGTAATGCTTGTAAAGTCATTGTTAGATACAGCACTATATATACAATTAGTGGTTTCATAAAGGTCTAATACCCAGTTAGATGTACTTAACCAAATAAAACACATACATATTTGTATGTTTAACTATTAACAAGTACTTAGACATGTTAGTATTAAAACAATGACGTTCTCATAGGCATCAATCACTAACGCATCTAATTTATTTTATTATATAAATATGAAATATAAAGAATAAAAGAAAAAAAATAATTTCAAATTGACTGACATTATTTATTTTTGACACGTGTCAGTCAACAAGCAGTCAGGTTTAGGAGCGTAGGAGTTTACAGGTTCTGTTGATCAAATAGCGGGATAGCTCGCTATTATTACGCAACTTGTCCTACATTATCATATTATGTTTTTTCAGATGCGTTAGTGATTGATGCCTATGAGAACATCTTGCTGTTTGTCTGATGAAGGCTTAATATTTATTTTGCCGAAAGCGCTCACTTTACTTGTATAATAAAAGCTGTTTTATTCGAGTCTGCTCTTATAGTGTTCCGTTTTGGCCTTTTACAAGGTTTAATAATATACGTTTTCCCAGGGAGTCGATGTAGGATTTTTCTTCTGTGACTGCAAATGAAAGTTTACAGGCTTTGAACTATCTGAATGTACATAAAACGCTATGTCAATGGAAGGCGTTTGCATTTACTGAATTGTCACTTGAACAAAAGAAAGATTATGCAAGTTTTCTTTAAAACTGCAACTTTAAATGAATCTGACATTAGGAAGCCTTTGGAAATATGTGAAAATGCTTCATTTCTTAAATTACAGAAACATAGAGTGAAATATGAGAACTCTCAGTTTTTACTACTGAATTCGAAAGTGTGTCATATTGACAATATAATGATTGCGAAAGAGTGGAAGGTGTGGTGCATTACATTGGCCAGGTAGTAAAGGCTACATCTGTCAAAATGAAATCAGATCACACAAGACTACACACAGAAGTCTGCTACCCATAACAATTTAAGTAGCTACTTTCGATGGGATGGGCATGCATTCTTAAATGTACAAGGTATGAAGAAATTGGTCATTACTGGCAATACATCTCAATAAAATAGTCACTTGAGATGATAGAGGAGTCTAGTTTAGTGGCTCAAGAAGATGAACTTGCAGACAAATATAAAGGTGTAGAATCTGATATAGACACTGAAAGCCAGGAAAATAGATCTGGGGTTTAACAAAGCTTAGAATGCACTCTGGGTACAATTCATAAACATTGTATGCCGAGGAGTAGTTCTGGTACACTACAGAAAAGCATACTACAGCCATTCACAATTTATAGAAAATGGTACACAGTGCAATAAAATCCTGTTAGTAGTTTTACTGTACTATACAGTATTCTGCGCACAGAGTACAGATGTAAATGATATACCAGGAACGTATGCAGTTCACAAATACTACACCGCCTGCAGGCAGGCTGGTCCCAGTGGGGTATCAAATTAAATTCCAATGACATAAATATCAGCAGTGAAGTCCTTCCTGCCTACTGATATGTTACTCATCAAATGCAACAGAGTAACATATTAGTATCAGTATCAGTACTGCATAACAAAAAAAGCATCCAGGATTGGAATCCCTGAACTGCATTTCCCAAAAAAACTGGCCAAAAAAACACTTTTTATGTGTTTTATTGCAGGGGGCCAAGCTCCCTTCCATACCTGATGTGGCGGACAAGTTCCCACATACCACCCAACTTATATATACCAACTCCATGGTTGTACAGTTTCAAAGAAGGGGGAAATTGCCTCAGAAAAAGGCATCGCTGCCAGCACAACTCATCCACAGAAGAGTTGTGATCCTTGGTACATTGAATTTCAGGCAAATGATAGTTGAGAGCTCGATCTTCATCTACTCATAAGTTTAAAAAAAAAAAACTTCCTTTGCACAGCAGGAAAACCTTCCTGGCAATGAAGTTCTTCATGCTATGATAATGAACTTTACTGTCAGATTACAGGGGTACAAGTGGGAAATAATATAGTCCCCATCTCCTAGGTTCATAGCTTCATAGGTGTTTACAAGGATAATGACCACAAGGATCTTTTTAAGCTAAGCTAAATCTCTGACAAGTTCTGGTACATTACTGGCAGCACATCTCAATAAAATAGTCATATGAGATGATAGAGGAGTCTAGTTTAGCGGCTCAAGAAGATGAATTTGCAGATGAATATAAAGGTGTAGAATCTGAAACATTTACAAGCAGGATCCTGGGAGATGAGCCATTTACAGGTTGCCTGCACCCATTAGAGACATAGGTGCCAAGCCAGGGAAGAATTTCCTGTTCCCCATCCAAATGTCCTAGTTACACCTGAATTGTTTTAGGTAGGAACTCTTACTTCACATGGATAGGACGTCTGTTCCAGAGATGGGGTAGTCTCTGGGATACACACCTGTCTCTCCATCAGGTCCTATTTATATCATAATCAAGGTTTAAATCTTTAAAATGGGTAATTCTGGTGCTGTTTGTTTTGTGCATATGCAGAAGGTCCATCAGAGTGTGGTCTGACAATACCCTGCATGCCTGGTGTAGATCTCCTGTAAACAGCCTGAAGGAGACAGAATACACGGATAGGGCCTTTATGCAAATCTGACAATGACCCAGTGAGGAGATGAATTTGTATCTAATGTTACTTTTATTTATTTATTTATTTCACATTTGTTAACCGGGTTAGTCCAACTGAGTTTGGAAACAAACCCAGCAAACATAAGTAAAGGTAAAGTGACAATACACAAATATTAAATAATAATCACAATACAAAACAATTGCAAGAAAGAAAATGTTATTAACTATTTGCATTGCATTGATAGTAAGCAACCTATTTTCAGTGGAGACCCAAGGGGAAAGAGCCCCAGCAAACATAAGCAAAGGTAAACATACAGTACAAAAACTATTAAAAATAACAATGCAAATACGAAATTAGTTATACGGAGAAAAACAAAAGAAACAATTATGAACATTAAGGGTTGCCCTGACAGCAGTGGTCTAAATTTACTACATATGAGAGCAAAAACAAAAAGATAATTGTTGTTCAGAAGAAGGACAATGTAAAGACATTGATAGGAAATGGGGGGGAAAGATAAATAGTGTGGAGAATGGGAGGGGGAGAGGAAGGAAGGGGCTATAGTAGGGTTATATTAGTAGAATTGAGGGTTTAGGAGGTTAGTTTAAGCAGAAAGTTACTAACAGATATAGAAAGTTAGGAGATGCAACAGGTTATACAGTAGGTCAGACTAAGACTACATGTGGTCAAGGCAATGGCATAATTTCAAGTTTAGTAGGTGGAATTTAAGCTCTTTTTTAAAACCGGGAAAGGAAAGGTTGGATCTAATATGGGGAGGTAGCTTGTTCCAGTTTAGTGAGACAGAGTGTTTGTAAAGTAGTTTGCCAATATTCCTTCTGGGTTTATAAACAGAGAGAAGAAGCTGATCAGCACTCTGGAGAGGCCAGGGGGGGGGGGGGGTAGAGAGTAATATAGGAGGCCAGAGCAGGGAAGGCAGAGGGGTTGTTAAGTATAGAAAAGGTAGTGTGGAGTTGTGATTGTAGGAGAAGGTGTGGAAATTCCAGCCACTGAAGTTTGTTTAGTGAGAGAAAATAGCAAATATAAGAACAAAAATATGAATAAAATATATAAAAAGAAACAAATGGCTGAAGGTGCGAACTGGCTTCTTTTAATAAAAATAGTGAAAGAAATAAAACAGAAATAAGCGCTTTCATACATGACACAGTACTTCATATATAATTAAAGCACAATTAGACTCCCTTTTCACAGGGTTTAACGATACAGATCACATGACTTCAATAGGGGTGTAATGATACAGATCACATGACTTCAATAGGGGTGTAATAGGAATTAACTCATTTAACCCTTTCCATCTAGTTGCCTGTAAAATTGTCATCCATTTAATTTCTAAGCATTCTGTGCATGTTCTTATATCACCTCTCCTACAACCACCAACATGATAAATTTCCAACACCATAAACTTAAAAAAAGGATTATTACCTGCTAAGCTGACATGCTTAGACAAAGCATTTTTCCGGTCTTATTAATACTGTATAAATATTCTCTTATCCAATCTATTAACGGTTAATTTTTCCTACATAAAACATTTTACATACTTCACAAGAAGCTAAATAAACTATGTTGCAGGTACCACAGTCTGCACAGAAATCAAATTCAAAAATATTGTCTGTGTCAGGGTTTATAAAAAAATCATCTCTGCAAATATATTTACACATATTACAGCGATGACAAAGAAAAGTGCCTTTTTTACTAGTATATGACTTCTCTTTAAAACCAGAGGATGTCAAGTCTTACAGCAGAGCATTTTTTTGATAGTTACGATTTTTAAAAGAAAAACAGGGTTGTGTGCCCAACAGTTCCCTACATTTCTCATTGGACAATAAAATTCTCCAATGTTTCTTAATAATCTCACATATAGAATTAGTATCATTAGAGTAAGTGACACACATTCTAAAACATTTTGATGAATTATTGTCTATATTGCTTTCATATCTACCAGTATTATCAAAGTATGGTCTGGTACGTGTGTCCCTAAGAGATATAGCTTAATTTTGTGCATGTAATATCTCACTTGTTTCATAGTACCTTTTGCCTAAATTCTCTGGCATTAAATCAAAGGAGGTGTACATATCACTGTGTCTGGTATGCAACCAGGCTGACCTAAAAAAATGACTTTTTATAACATTGTGTTTGACATATCTAGGGTGCCTACTCTTTAGAGTGTATTAAATTGTTAGTCTTGCCGGGTTTATTATACATCCTTGTATCAATACCTCCAGGAATTTTTATTACATAAACAACCAGGAAGGAAATTTGTTGATATGAATATTCATATGTAAAGTATAAAAACTCTGTGGTGCATTTTAAATAATGTATAAACTCACACAATGTATCATAGGTGTTCCCCCATACAAAAAACACATCATGCACAAAGCGTCCATAGTGTAAAATGAATCTAGAGAAGATATTGTCAGTATCAAACACGTATTGTGATTCCCATTCAGCCATTACCATGTTGGCATAACTATTTGCACATATTGTGCCCATGGCAAAGCCTGTGTGTTGTAAACAGAATTTTTCTGAAAAGACAAATACATTGTGTTCAAAGATAACATCCAAAAGTATACAAATCAAATAAATCTTGTTATTGTCATATGTGGAATGTTGGCTTCAAAATAATCTCACATAGTCTACCCCTATGTTATTAGGAATGCAGGAAAAAAGTGACGTTATATCCATTGTTACTAAAATAACATCATCAGTAAAATGATCAATGGTCTATTCATTTAATCTGCCTAAAAAATGTTTGGTGTCCTTAAGAATATTATCCACTCTATCCAGTACTGGACGAAGCTGTCTCTCAACAAACATAGAGAGAGGCTCAGTGGCCCATCCTTTCCCTGATACTGTTGGTCGCATTGGTGGATCAGTGGGATTTTTATGAACTTTGGGAAGACCATATATTTGTGGAATAGTAGGATGTTCTACTAAAAATATTCATAAAGTTGTCTACTAATAGTACCTTCCATCAGTAAATTCTCAATATATGAGTGTATCTTACCAATCAATTTTATTGCTTGTGGTTTAGTACATTTTACATAAGTATCACAGTCTCCCAGCATGTTTTCCATAATGCAAAGATAATGCATGGAATCTAGTATCACTATTCCCCCTCCTTTGTCAGCTGGTCTAAAACAAATATCACATGCAATCAACTCTAATAAAGCAGAAAACTCTTAGCGTGTGAGATTTTTAAAACCAAAATACTTTCTGGTACTAAAATACTTATAAATATCATCCTCACAAAGTTTAAAGGAAGCTTCCACTAAAGGTGGATTCACAGGTGTATAAACACTAGTTTTTTTAAAAAACAGAAACCATTGAAGGAGCACTTTCAAACTATAATCTCAAAGATAAATTTTGTGTGAACAATCTTAAGTCATTAAGGACATCTGTTAAAGCAGAACATCCTGCTGGTATAAAGTTTAACAAATAGTTCAGTACCTGCAGTTGTTTAAGGCTTATAACAGCTTGTGAAAGATTGAACACTAGGTTCTCCGCATTTTGCTGCATACTGCTGGTTCTGTCTCTGACATCTCCTCTCCCTGTTGTCTTTTCCTTAAAACATGATTCCAACTCATGGAATGCCCTCTTTCCTTGGGTTTTAGCAACTTTGGAAAACTTAGTTGCAAAAAAAGGAGCCCCTATGGTCATTGGCATGCCATTACTATTCACGGTAGCATTTGTCTGTGAATGATTCACTTCTAATAATGTAGATACATCGGTGGAAGACAAGGCCTCACTTGTGGCATGTACCAACACTTCTGTCCTCATAATGCATGCATGCTCAGTGTGTATTGAGCCTACATTTGTTCGCATTGCAGGAGAAACCATGTCTTCAAGAGTTAAAGGGAGATTTGTAACCTCCGCTGAGTGGTTCTTCTTATTCGTTGGTCTGCTGTCTTGTCCAGAGTTAAAATCCCAGATATCCCTTAAAAGTTTTTTTTATTTTTTAAGTCCAATAGAAGTTTCTCATATAAATCCACATCTAAAAACAACTCATCTAACTTGCATTTAAAGGAGGCAAAGTCTGCATTATTGTTTAAACTCATAACACTTTCCAGGATATCCTTTTGCAATTGTGATTCTATAGCTGCAAAGTATTTTAGTAGTAGTCTAATATAACCAGTACTGACATCCAGGTTATAGGTTTGACATTCCCTTGATAAGTCTGGAAGTGAGTTGCCATAAGTAGGCATTTTACAAATCCTCAGACCTCTTGGAATTACCTTATGTTTTAGGCAAGCCTCTAAATGTAGCCTTTGTCATTGCAGTCTTTTGAAGCGATAGAGGTTGTTTTCAATGGACCAAAATAGATGTAGAATATCATCATAATTATCTGGTCTAGTGTCCTGAACCCATGAAGCAAGAGTGGAATTCAAATCCATGGACAACAAATGGTTCAGTTCTGCTGCAAGTAGATGGTCTAACCAACCATTGAGTGAAGCTGCTTGATTTGCTTGTGGTGTGTAATTAAGCTCTTCAAAAACACCTTCTGCCAAGCTCTCAAGTTGAAATGTGGGTAAAATAGCAAAACTAAGAGCACAAATATGAATAAAATATATAAAAAACAAACAGCTGAAGGTGTGAACTGTCTTCTTTTAATAAAAATAGTGAAAGAAATAAAACAGAGATAAGCACTTTCGTACTTGACACAGTACTTCTTGAGATCTCACTAAAACACAGTTAAACTCCCTTTTCATAGGGTTTAATGATACAGATCATGTGACTTCAATATGGGTTTAATAGGAATGAACTCATTTAACCCTTTCTCTTTCCCCCTAGTTGCCTGTGAGATTGTCATTCATTTTGTTTCTATGCATTCTGTACATGTTCTTATATCACCTCCCCTACAGCCAACATGATAAATTTCTAACACCATAAACTTAAAACAATGATTATTACCTGCTAAGCTGACATGCTTAGACAAAGCGTTTTTCCTATCTTGCTTACTAATACTGTATAAATGTTCTCATATCTGATCTCTTAAGCAACGGTTAGTTTTTCCTACATAAAACATTTTACATACTTCACAAGAAGCTAAATAAACTATGTTGCAGGTACCACAGTCAGCACAGAAATCAAATTCAAAAATACTGTCTGTGTCAGGATGTATAACAAAATCATTGCTGCAAATATATTTACACATATTACAGTGATGACAAGGAAAAATACCTTTTTTACTAGTATATGACTTCTCTTTAAAACCAGAGGATATCAAAGGCTTATAGCAGAGCATTTTTTGATAGTTACAATTTTTAAAAGTAAAACAGGGTTGTGTGCCCAACAGTTCCCTACATTTCTCATTGGATAGTAAAATTCTCCAATGTTTCTTAACAATCTCACATATAAAATTAGTATCATTAGAGTAAGTGACACACATACTAAGGCACTGTGATGAATTATTGTCTATATTGCTTTCATATCTACCAGTATTATCAAAGTATGGTCTGGTATGTGTGTCCCTAAGAGATATAGCTTCATTTTGTGCATGTAATATCTCACTCACTTCATAGTCTCTTTTGTCTAAATTCTCTGCCATTAAATCAAAGGAGACATACATATCACTGTCTCTAGTATGCAACCATGCTGACCTAA
This sequence comes from Protopterus annectens, assembly GCF_019279795.1. NCBI lineage: Eukaryota > Metazoa > Chordata > Ceratodontiformes > Protopteridae > Protopterus > Protopterus annectens. Next base: position 1,319,002,820 of record NC_056732.1, read on the forward strand.
AAAACTGACTTTTTATAACCTTGTGTTTGACATATCTAGGGTGCATACTCTTAGAGTGTATTAAATTGTTAATCTTGCTGGGTTTATTACACATCCTTGTATCAATGCCTCCAGGAGTTTTTATTATATAAGCATCCAGGAAGGAAATTTGTTCATATGAATATTCATATGTAAAGTGTAAAAACTCTGTGGTGCTGTTTAAATAATGTATAAACTCACACGATGTATCATAGGTCTTCCCCCATACAAGCACTGTGGAGAGGCCGCGGGAGAGAGTTAGAGATTAACATGGGAGGTGAGAACAGGGCAGGCAGAGGGGTTGTTGAGTATGGAAATGTAGTGTGGAGTTGTGATTGTAGGAGAAGGTGTGAAAATTCCAGCCACTGAAGTTTGTTTAGTGAGAGGTAGTGATGCGATGAGAGTGGCTGGTTTAGAATAAATCTGGCAATTTTGTTGTATGTTTGCTCCAGTTTCTGCATTGAGGTAGGCTGGCTATTGGTAAGGATGGTGGAAGCATATAGAAGACTAGGTAAGAGAAATACCTATGCAAGAGTGCGTTTAGAGGCAGTAGTGAGGAATTTTTTGTTCCTATAAAGTAGTCCAAGTTTTTGGTGTTTTTTTTGATGGCCTGTTGTATGTGCAATCAAATTTTAGTCGGTCATCAATTATTACCCCAAGGAGTTTGGTGCATGAGGCATGGGAGATAGTGGTACTATCTAGGGAGGAAAGAGAAAAGTTGGATTTAATGTGAGAGAGTGTCTGAGGTAGGAAGAGAAGTTGTTGAGTTTTCTTTGGGTTAAGGATTAGTTGATTATTTCTGAGCCATTTTTCAACAGAGATAAAGGAATTCTATGTTAGTGTGTGTAGTTCAGAGACAGTATTGGAGATAGATAAGAGAGTAGAGTTGTCTGCATATTGTATTACAGATGAGAGAATGCAGGATGAATGTAGGTTGTTGGTAAAAATGTTGAAAAGGAGCAGTCCAAGTATGGAGCCTTGGGGTGCTCCTGTTTGAGCAGCAAGGATGGGTGAGAAAGCCTGCTGCCATCTAACAGCTTGTTTTATGCTAGTAAGGTTGGATTGTAACCAGACAAGAGTAGAAGGAGAGAGGTTTAGGTTTGAGAGTTTGTTAAGAAGGATGGGATGAGACACAGTGTCAAAGGCTTTAGGGAAATCAAGGAATAGACAGGGGATGAGGAGGTTGTTGTCCCTAGCTTCTGCAACCTTTTGAGTAAAGGATAGTAAGGCAGTCGAGGTACTGTGTTTAGGGCGGAAACCATGTAGTGAGGGGGTGAGGAGATTTTCATGAATGAGATAGGACTGTAGTTGAGAATGTATACATTTTTCAAGGATCTTAGAGAGCGGTGAGGGAATAGCGATTTGTTTATAGTTAGAGGGTTCAACAGAGTTGCCACCTTTGTGCAGAGGTGTGGTATAGAAGGATTTACATATTTCCAGTATAGATTACTGAATGGAGCTGTTGATTAAGATAGATACAGGATATGACATTTAATTGTCCAACATTTAATAATTTTTAATCATTTTATTGACAATATTTTTGTAAATTTGGAAGGAAGAAAACAAAGAGTTTGACATTTTTTCAGTATTTAAATTCAACTACTGATTTTCTGTTTACATTGTGCTAAAGTTAAGATTCATTTGTAGATATAACTTTGGATGTTGTTGATTTTAAGTGTGAATTCCATTCCTTTAGTTTAACAAAACCTTAGTTTTAATTATGTATCAGTGTGGTAAAAGTAGACATTTTATGCATGTTAAAAGTAGTGTTCTAAATAGCTAAGCAATCAGAATTTCACAGTGGACTAGTTCAGAAGTGTTTTTTTTTAATCACTGTTTTATTAGTAATAAAAGTTCAGAATAGTGGGTATATTATTAACTTTGTGCATGACATTATCTAGAAGGTAAAAACTACAAGATAAAACCTAGCAAAGCTAGAGTTTTCACTGTGTGATAACTTAAACCTTCTGGAATAGAGGCCCATGGGATATATGCAAATGATTAAGGACATCAAGTGCTTCAGCTATATGGCTTCTGAATGTCCATGACTTTTCCCTTTTTTCTTTTTAAGTCTTTATGGACGCATTCAAGTCAACAAAACCAAATGCCATTTTTTGTCCATAAAGTCTTAAAAAGGAAAAAGTAGAAAAGCGATGGACATTCAGAAGCCATACACTGGAACACTTGCTGTCCTTAAGGGTCATTTGCATATATCCCATTGGGCCTCTATTCCAGGAGGTTTAAAGTACCACACAGTGAAAACTCTAGCTTGTCTAGGATTTTCTTGTAGTTTTTACTAATTGGTTTGTCTGGGTGACCATTTTACTTTTTGGTATTATTTAGAAAGTGGTACATCAATGAAATACTGTTTTTACACCAATAAAAAAATGAACTTAAGAGGCGGAGAAGGTATACATAAATATAAGAACACAGTATGGATGCAAACTTCATTAAACAAGCTGTTAAAAAACTGAAAAATCATTCAAGTAAATCCAAAATTCAAGATTCACCGTAAAGATGTGTTTGTGCTGACCAGTTTGTCATGTACACTTCATTAATAACTCTAAAGGTTCTAGAGATATGGACATTTGTTTGAAATGTGTTGCTCTAGTGGTACAGCCATTGGAAGTTACAATGCGTTATTCTAGAGCTCGATAGGAAAGAATGAGTCCACTGCTGTCACAATGCATGTTGAGATGAACAATACCTCTCTCAACCAATCACGTTTAGGCACAGTTATCCTGGATCACAGTCTAAAACTGAAAACATAGCATAAGGGTCTAGAAGGCAATTGCTCTCATGTGATTCAAGGTATGAATGCCTACAAAATAAAATATGTGAACATTTTTATTTTTTATTATAGCAAATGGACATAATTCAACATCAATTCTTTTTGGAAACTTACACTCATTGCCACATTCATTTATTGCCATAAATCATCATTAGCAGACTTATTTTTCAATCTGCTTTGCCCAAATAGCAATAGTTTATATTCTACTGGCCCTCAGCAAATAACGTTGCTTCATTATAAGTGGCAATATGCCCAAAACTAGTTAAGCAAATTAAAGTAAAGCTACATATCATCATAAACTGCAATCATTAGTTTAATGTTGAGTACCATGAAGCTTAACCATATTCCCAAAGGGGCTGCACATGAATTAGTCCTGCACATTTATTAGTCCACAATGGAAAATGGCCATGCAGGGTAAACCAAGGCTAATCCAACCAGCCAACTAAAACATATAACAAAAACTAATACAACTCTCTGGATCATTACTAAAGCAGAGCAGAGAGATGCATGGAAATATCTGAAAAAAGAAACAAGTAAACTACAGCCTTTTTTAAAACATGGTTCTAGTGCCTGTTTCTGTTACAACGTGCAAGAAGAGAGAGAGAAAGGGTTTTTTTAACAGCTATCTCTCAGTGTTCTCTTTTATGTCCTAAATGCTGTATCCTTCCCAAAAATTGTAAATGTGTGACAAAGTAATGAGTACAAAAAAATGTGATGAAAACAGTTACATGCAGCAGTAGAAGAAAAAAAGTGATGAAAACAGTTACATGCAGCAGTAGAAGAAAAAAATGTGACGAAAACGGTTACATGCAGCAGTAGAAGAAAAAATGTGACGAAAACAGTTACATGCAGCAGTAGAAGAAAAATAAGTGACGAAAACAGTTACATGCAGCAGTAGAAGAAAAAAATGTGACGAAAATAGTTACATGCAGCAGTAGAAGAAAAAGATGTGGCGAAAACAGTTACATGCAGCAGTAGAAGATGCGGCAGATTTGTAGAGGATGGTCGCTGCTATCTAAGTGTCATTAGAGAAAAAAGGAAGAGAATGTCATGAAGCAAGATTTAATGAATGCTGAATGGAGGAACTAATGATTTTCAGGGTATACATATGGGGAAAACATCTGTCTTTGCAGGTGTGGGGAAAACATCTGTCTTTGCAGGTGTAGGAAAAACGAGGAAAGGATTTCAAATCAGAGCTTGATTTTGGTGGACCCCAAAAGTTTAGAATCCAAAAAGAGTGTACTCCGTGAATTCACTCATCTTATAAGCCTTACAAATCATGGCACTAGCCTTCAAAATCTTAGAAGAGCACCAGAAAGATGAACAATGCCTTACTTTATCTACAAGCACTTTTCCCCATATTGTTACGTGGTAGTGCTCATATGTGCTTTGTTCAGTGATTTTGTAATTAACATAGCCATTCATAGTTATAACCTTATACAGAACATCAACAAATCTAGGGTGAGCAACAACAAATCTGGGGACAAAAATTACAGTGCTATATCTAAACTATAGTAGTAAAGAGGCATGCTTCTCATTTCAGAAAACTGGGCATTATGTCCTCAGTCTAAATAAATCTGTAGCAGCAGTGGTTTGCTTATCCATAAATTTCACTTGTTTCTTATCTCATCATCATGAATATCAAGCCTACTGCTGCATGGTAACTTCATTTAAATATTCAATTTAAGGCACACCTCTATGCCCGTACACCACAAGCACACATACACACACAAAAACGTGCATGCACACACACACACACACACACACACACACACACACACACACACACACACACACACACACACACACACACACACACACACACACACACACACACACACACACACACACACACACTTATGCAAGTGTAAACATACATGCATATACATACACACTTATGCAAGTGTAAATCTGAAACTTGTTAGTAAATGTAGCATTGTGAAAATTAAAGTCTGGCCAGACTATCTATCAAAGTTAGGAAAGCATATTCAGTAGCCTATCTAATTTTCGAGAACATGCCAAGTCACACAAGACAGATTACTGTAACACTTTATATGTCACTGATCCAGCCTGTTGTTAAATAGAATACTGTATTTTGCAACCTTTGAACAAGTCACCTTAAAAGAATGATTCCTTACCAGAAAAAAATCAGAGAGTTGAACAGCTTGAACTAGTCAGAAAGTTTTCAGAAACTGTCATTATATTCTGTTCCTTATAGGTAACTTAGAGGTAAGGACTGCTTGGACTACAAGACAACGTGTGATCCATCCAATTTTAATTAGAAGTCTACCCAGGATTCAACAATGCCTACACTAAGTATACACTGTTCTGAGTGAACAGACAACACAGACATAACTCACATCTTCTTCCTCCTAATTTAGTTTTCCTACTGATATTCTTGCAACTTTAAATATTGACAGGGATTCATAAAAGTTACCATAAAGTGTATACTACATGTACACTTAGTGTAGTCTTTACAGACTCTGGCCCATGTACTGCCGAGGAAACTAATACTATGCCATGGAATCTAATCTTAAAATAAATATCAACAATACAAAAAGTGACAAATGATACGCTTGACAATCAAACCTGTGAGCTTAACAAACTATAAACAATAGCATAGAGGCAGTGAAGTACATACAAGATGTAGTTGTGTCATGAAATATTACAACTGCATGACATATGCAGAGTATAAGCTGCCTCAGCATTACTATACTGTGATGTAGTCACTCAAGGCAAAGTCTGCATATAGTGAGAAGTCACCCTTGTAGCTCTCCTACCATAACGTCTGAGGAAGAAGTATAAATTTAAAGAAGAAAATGTTCCAGCGATGTCTGATATGGGTCTATAGCATATCAGCAAATCGCACAAATTGTGACCGCTCATAATATCGAATGTACTGGACCTCGAAGTGCTTTTATTTTCTGAGATTGTGGTACAGTGAAGAATGGGATATTGGCCCTTTCCTCATTGTAGAGCAATCCCGGAGTTGGAATATATATTTAGCAGGGGGGGGGTAGCACTTTCGATATTATGATCGTTCGTAAGTTGTGCGATTCGCTCATATGATATAGACCCGTCTGATATGGCTGGGCATTCTTTTAAACAGGTATTTATAAGACTTTTTTAATTTATACTTCTCTATATCCCCATAGCAGGCACTTTATTTGGTTCCTTGTTATCAGATAGTATCTTATAAATGTCTCCTGTGATACTATTCCAAATAATACCTTGCCCAGTATAGGATTAACATGTGGACCAATCAATGTTGTAGTGAGGTGTTTGAACATAGAGGCTAATGGGTAATGGTTTTCAAATACCTAAACCCAGAGCTACAGGCTCATTCTGCTTACTGAAAGTACTTTCAGTAAATATGTTTTGCAGCATCAGGACTTGAATAAATGTTGTCTCATTGCTCACTGCTACTGACTAGCATTAGACCATTCTGTAGTGCCTGCATTTACCATTCTGAACTTGGATCCCAAAATTTAAGTACACAAGTCAAGTAAGCAAGATAAAACAAAGTGGTGCTATAGCTCACACAGCTGAAAAATATGACCTTGCCAGTGTGAAAGACACATATTTCCATTTCCTTCATAAAAGTTTTAGTAACCATGACACCAACAACCAGAGACAACAGCCTGCAACAGCCAGACAATGACATAGACAATAAAGCCTCATTTAAGAGTTACTGCATGTGCTCAACTGTATCATCCTAGAATTTTAAAAACAATTATTTAAAAGAAACACTTGCACCTCACATTCAAATACAGAGGACTACAACAACCAGTATACACTAATAAACAAAAAACATTAGCAACAATATAATTATTATGCAATTTAATAAAATAATAAAATGAATGATATCAAGCCACACATGTATGCTTCAGATATTAGGTGAAAAATGCCCAAGCCATGAAATCTTAACTATTTTTCCTTTTAATTCTTATTAATGTATAAATTAATTACATTGCTGCTGATACATTTTATTTGTTTTTATAAGTGGTGAGTTGTCACACATTGTTAGTAACAGATTCAGTTGTTGATTGTTAATATACTTATCAATGGAAATCTGTCTTATCATAGCAAACAATGCCAAGGGCTCCTACAACAATACCTAGAAGCGATATTTCACACTCAGAAATAACAGCTGTATGGCAGATTGTAATCTTTGTAGGGAATATGATAAATGGGTAAGAAGTACTACATGTTACTGTGAAGAAATTTTATTGAAAGCAGTTTTCATGGAACTGGGAATTTGACCTTGTTGTACAGCTGTGGATTTGATATATATTAGTTAGATGATTTAGACAACTATCCCCATATTTGGGTACAGAGGAGTTAAGCTTTCCTTCAGGTTTACTGAAAGTAACTTTCAGTAAATATGTTTTGCAGCATCAGGACTTGAATAAATGTTGCTTGAAGACATATCACAAGGTCTCATTGCCCACATCTTTGGCATTAATCCATTCTTGAATAAGTGTATTTATATTATGTCTTTCAGAGGCATATCTTGCAACTGAGACCTTCTTTCAAAAATTGTAAAGTGTTTGTCATTCTGTAAAAGTTGTCTTCAAACTGCAACATTAGTTATTCTTTTGTACCAAACAATTATAAAATACTCGCTAAGTATCTTGATACAGTATTGAAACATAAAATCTCTATTTGCCTCAATAAGGGTAAAGTAATTCTTAAGAAAAATAATATCCTTGTTCATCTTCTGTCTCACTTCCTGTAACTAACTGCCCCATGCAGTCTTAAAGAAATTATTAACTCTATAAATTGGATTCTACTTAATGTTGAACTTCTATAACTCTTTTTGCCCAGCCATGTATTTTAGATATGACAGGATATTGCTAATTTTCCTATGTTTGTCTTTAGTTCTTATATAAAAACATTGGCATACTCTCTAATATCACAAACATCTGAGTCACTGCTAGCAAAACTAATTGCAATAATTTCCACTAATTTGGGTAAACAGACCTATCTACCTCTTTAAGATAAATCATTTATTGTATCAGCAAGTAGTCATAAAGGTACCCAGGATAGTGGTTTATACCGGTATGAATACACTCTCAAAAAATTATTACTCTTCTAAAAAAACATATTAGCAGTTAATGTATTAAGACTTTGTGGTGTTAATAAGCTGCTTACCATAGTCAGCAGTATAGGGTTTGATTGCTTGCACCTCAAATTGTCTACTGTCAATTTTGAGCAAGTCACTTGACCAGGCAGAGCTCCTGGTTTCTCCCTGAAAAAGGGACATGAGTGTCCAGTAGAGTCTCCTGATTAAGGAATTAATAAAATGAAGTATATATTAAGTAGTTTTACGAATAGAAATATGCATTTAATATCACTTTTATGGGATGCTTTCTTGTATAAAGTTTTGAGCAGATTAAGTAAAAGAAAAGAAAAATATCCACGTCTTGATATATCTTGATTTTAAACATGGTCTCAACTGGATTTATAGTATAATTCCGACATCATTCATAAAAATGAGGGTAGAGTATGGTTTTATGTGAAAATAATGCAAAGTACAAAATGGATGTTTTCACAAAACTAAAATATATTATCTTAACAATGAAATTTGTAATATATTTTTGTCCCGTCCTCCTTTAAATAACTCACACCAACACCAAAAGTCATTTGATGACCTTTATTAATATTACATAACCATAACCTTTATTACATAAAAACAAATAACAGTAAACTTCACAATTCTCATAAGACCTCAGGGCAGCATACCTACTCACCCTGGCCGAGTCATACATCAGGGCAGTGTATCCACTTACCCTGTTCAATCATCCATCACGACAGCATACCTACTCACCCAACCAACCTTAAATGAGCAGCGTACCTGCTCTCCCTTTGAAATCAACCATCATCCAATCAATTTCCCTTGTTGTCAAGCAGCGTCCATCAACTCTCTTGATCCCCAACTTAAATCCATGACCACCTTTGCCTAGAGGGGGAGCAGAAGAAGACAATCCTGTTCCTCTTCTCTGCCAGCAGCCTGCACTGAGGCTGTTCCCTCTCTCATCCCATAGTCTTCACAATACCCTCTAGAAACAACTTCAAATGAACATTAAACAAATCCAAACCCACATCATTCAAACGCACCCCATCTGATTGAAACCATACTACATCACCATCTGAAAAGTCCCTGTGTTCAATGGTATCCATATCTAAAACCCCTAATTGCCTAGCCAACCTCTGATTAATAAACGTCCTAACCCACTCAATAGCCCAGTACCTCATTGCTTTCCTCCAAATCAAACATGGAACTAACTCTGACCACGCTATGCACATACCAGGGTATAAACTCTTCAACTTCAACAAGTCCTGTACAATGATATCTACCAATTGTTTCTTTGAAAGGATTCCCAAATCATTACCTCCCAAATAAACCACTAATATTCAAGGATACCCAACTCTCAACCTTACCTGCTCAAACGTGTGCATTAAACTATCCCATCTAAGCCCTCTAACTCCATGCCAAGTCAGTGTCCAACCTAAGTGAGACAAACCCAAGTTTTTACCATCCACTCTAACTGATGCAAATTTCGCTCCCCAATGGATATGAGTGACCCATGATGGTAATCTGCTTTCCTAAAAGAAAAGAAAAGAAAAAAACAACATATACAAATCAAAACTCTATCTAATATATGATAGAAATGCATTAGAAGATCACCTCCCCACCCTTTTAATAACCTCAACTGAAGTGCCATCCCTAGCAAATTTGAAGCCCTACCAATGTGAAAGGAGTGAGATGCAAACTTCTTCGATGGAAAACCCATACAACAAAAAAAAAACTTCTAATAAGATGTACGAAATGACCACTTGTTACTCCCTTCCCATCAGCCAATCAGAAAACCAAATCGTACAAACCCCCCCCACCTGAATCCATCTTAACTCCATGGCCCACCATACTGGGCAAAGCCCAACATTCTGATCTGCATTGAGAATGACAACTGTACCTTTACCCAACTGATCTGTCTTAGACTTTTGCAACCAAATAATAAGCGACCCAGCACCTATCATTACATCCCTCCATAGTAATGATCCTAACAACTCAGACACTTGAAACGCACCAAAATATAACCATGCACACAACGTAAGTCACATAACATAATCCAAGGAGTTACCTTCCAACAATGATAAACCTTTCAACAACACTCTCATCCATGGCCATCTCTTATCAGTGTGCTCCCCAGCCACTCCCCCCAACCTTTCAACATGTGCCCTACTGTCCATGACTTTGTAAAGTCATGTAACCCAGATGCTTGTGCAAATATACTGATCACAGCCAATTCCACCCTAACTGTTTGTAAGGCATTACCTAAACCCCAAGCTCAAGCTAAATAATAAAGCAATAGCTCCTCAGACCACACCCCTTCATCTTCTGGCAATTGTAATACAAACTGATCAAATTCACAAAGCGGCCTACCATAAGCCTTCCTTGTAGACAAAGCCCAAGAATGATGCGCAAACCTCCTGGTTACCTCGACCCAAGGTTCCACACCTCCTCTGGCAAGAGTACTGACACTTCCTGCACCCCTGGAGCCAACTGCTGAAACCTGGAAAACTGAAATCGGGACAAGCTATCAGCAATGTCATTCCTCACCCCAGTCACATGCACCCCTGTAAATGAAAAATTTATTAACAAACTCTGTAAAACCAACTTGCGTAGAATCAGCAACAACAACTCTGACCTAGCTGTCTTCTTCTGCAAAACCCGCATGACTGCCATGTTATCTGAATGGAAAATAATCCACTTCCCCCATAACCAATCCTTCCAAACTACCAAAGCTGCCCAAATCTGCATCAACTCTAAAAATGCACCATCTCTTTTCAATTCCTCCTTCCAGTGCACAGCCCATTTAACTGCAAACCACTGACCCCCAAAGTAAGCCCCCATGACAATGCTCCCTGCTACGTCCGTGAATAACTGAAGTTTCTCTTGTACCACCCAGTCTGTTTGCCAAAAGGAAATCCCATTAAACTGTTACAAAAAACATGACCACAGCAACAAATCCTCTCGAATGAACTTGTTCACTCTAACCCAGTGGGGTTTACTCTTGCCCCCTTTTAATAAAATTACCACTGACCTACAAAAGGTATGCCCTGGGTGTTCTGCCCTACATGCAAAATTCAAATGCCCTAACATCTCCATAACTGTCCGGATCCACACCTTATCCCTAGCCACAAATGATCTTGTCATAACCTTCAGTCTGTCTATCTTATCCATAGGCAAACAAAACAAACCCGTTCTGCATCCACCATTAATCCCAAAAATTCTAAAGCTCTTGGTGGACCCTCCAGATTATGCTGAGCCAAAGGGACCCCTAGGTCCTCACATATGCTCCTGAATTCCCACAACCCTTCCTGTGCACCTACTCATCCTTCCACAACTAACAAGAAATTGTCCAGGTAATGCACAGCCTTCTGCGTACCCACCCTCTGCAGCCACACCCACTGCAATACCATACTAAATTTCTCAAATGTTGCACATGTAACTGAACAACCCATTGGCATAGCTTTGCCAGAATAATATTTGTCACCCACCACCATACCCAGCAATGGCCAATCCTCCTGCCTGATTGGCAGTAAACAAAAGGCCAACTCAATGTCCACCTTTACTTATCATGGCTCCTTAAATTCCCTAATCATCCTGACTGCATCATCTAAGGATGCATAACTATCCCTAGCATTCTCATACTCAATATAATCATTTACAGAACCCCCTTAGGGATACGACAAATGATGAATCAACCTGAACTCACTGGCCCATTTCTTTGGTACTAACCCCAATGGTGAAACTTTAAAATTAACAAAAGGCGGACTATCAAACGGACCCAGTAACTGTCCAGCCTGACACTCCTTCTCCACCAATCCCCACAATATATCCTCCTTGCCCCACAATGAATGCAGATTCTTACACACACCCCATCTCCTACCACCCTAGATTTGATAGGAAACCCTTGCTGAAACCCATCTAATATCTCCTCCTTAAGTGCAAGGTCAGGAAAGCCTTGGATCATGCCACGTAAAACTTCCACCTTAATGGGAAAAGGCAACCTTCCCCTATTCCCCCCAAGAAATCCACCTCCCCGTGATCCACAGAAATTACCTCTACCCCTGACTTCCTGAAACCCCTGAATGGAGGGGAAAACTGCCCCCCCACCTGACATGAAGTTTGCATTCATAGCATTGATGTCATGTTGCCCACACTGAACAGCTGAATGATTCCCCCCACATCTTGAACAAGCATGCAAGAATATGCACCCTATCCATGAACAACTCCCCCTATTAAAGGTCCAACACACACCAACTCCTTCTCCCCTCCCCTCTACTAATCCCTCCATAACTCTCTATCATGGTAGCCAAACAAATGTTAGGATGACGCACCTCCCAGCTTCCAGAACCTCTGGTCATACCATAACCACGCATTCCCTGGCTGCAGCCATTGTGCTTCTTGAATTGCGAGAAAATAACCCAAAAGGGGCAAAGCCAAAGACCCATCCATTTCAAGTTGCACTGCCATGTAGTAAACAAAACCAACTATCTAATTATCCCAAATCCTAGGGTGAATAGTATCTACTCTTTTCCTACCCAAAGCCACCAAGGCCACCAACAAATCCTTATTATTGGCAGACTCTGCCTCTACCAGTTGCTGCACTCCTTTCGCATCCTTCCACATATTCTACTTTCCAAATTTTTTCCTTTACTGAAGATGGAATGTGTGGTGTCAAAAAGACTGCCCCTGATCCCTGACCCAGGGCCTGCATTGTTATCCAATCCCCTGGGCGAAGACCAAATTCGGAAGCTAGCTCAGAACTCACTCCTGTGCATTCACCTGACCCTACACTACCCCTTCCAATTGCTTCTCCCCCACTTGTCCCAGAAACCCCTGTGACTTCCACAGCTGCATACCCTACTGTATTCCATTCTGTACCAAATTCCCTACCCCTAAGCTCCCTCCCCTTCCTGCATACCCCCACCTCCTCATTGCCTCCCTCACTTGCCAAAACTGTTGATGTAAATTCATTACCTGAACCTCCTTCTGGAGTTCTGCCTGGAACTGCCCACTTAACTAGGGTTAATCTATTCCTGATGCCATAACATCTGCTCTTCAAATTATCCCTTGCAACTAGCCTGCTTTTTAGTTTTAGCACTCAAATCTGTTTTTTTGAGCTCAGCACTTGTTCAGAACTCGTTGTAAGCACTAAATAAGCTACAAATTACTACAGCACTCAACTTTCCTCACTTGTCTAGAGGAAAATAGTTTTTATTACTTAATAAATAAGCACCTATCCAGCCATGTCTAAAGGTCAGCTCCTGGTGTTTTCTCCTGTCTACCTGATGAATCTGGGCATCTTGGGACAATGCAGCAATTGCCTCATGTACACAGACAACCCTCTCCTCCTACCACCCAACACTATGACCTGTGAGAGATGCACTTACATAGCCAAACTGGAAGCAAAGCTCTCTTCACCGAAGACTGGACTAGACAGTCAAGAGGAGAAGGTAAACCCTTGTACCGCACCACACTCATCACATAGTCCCTCAAAACCTACACTACCAAAACACACACACAGAAGCACAAAACACACTCCTACATTCACGGAGGCTCTCAGTAAAAATCTGCCCAAACAACCGAGACCTCCAAAGCAGAAATGCAAGCAACCTCCACCCCCCAACACAACCTAAATGACACATAGCCCACATACTCAGTGTGCCACTCAACTACAGCCTATAAGGCATAACGTACCCGACACTCTAGTTATAGGTGACTCTATAGTCCGGTACACTGATGTTCCACTCACCAGGCTAAACAAGGAGAAAGTTACTGTCAGCTGCCTGTCAGGTGCCTGGATCTGTCACATAACGCATGCACTCAGGTCACTCCACAGCAAGTACAAATATGACTCTGTCATTCTCCATGTTGGTGTGAATGACCTGAGACGTACCTCCCCGGATTATATGAAAAGAGACATGGAGGAGCTCTCTAATCTTGTAGCCCAGGCAGGTATGACCTAGCCCTGAGTAGCATCCTGCCATCACCCAGAAATATACCACAGTACAAGGACAAAATGATTGACTTCAACAACTGGCTAAGCTTCTGGTGTAATTCGAAGGGAATCCAGTATCTGTCTGCCTGGGATGACACGATCGACAGACCACGCTGCTTTGCCAGAGATGGCCTGCACCTGTCACCCTTGGGATTCCAGATACTGATAAAGATTCTTGCCACCCCTATAGTGCCTTTTTTAGGCAAGGTTCAAATGACAAATTCACCACCGTAACAGGTACAAGCAAGCAAAATCTGAGGGTAATGCTACTCAATGTTAGATTTCTAAACCTCAAAATGCACTCACTCGAGGCACTCCTTAAAATAGAGAACATCGACATCTGTGCAGTGACAGAGACCTGGTTCAATGCTCCAGAGAGCACCCCTGCATTACCAGGCTATAATTCATACCACACCTTTAGGCCTCCAAACCCAGACCGAAACACTAAAGGTGGAGGCGTGTCCATATTCATTAAGGATATCCACACTTCCAAGCTAGTTGCTCAGCATAATGCATCTGAGATTATCCGAGTTCAACAAACTCTGGGCAAAACTGCAAACCAAATTGTAGCTTGCTACAGACCCCACACCATGCCCCAGGATTCCAACTCCTCTTTTCTTGATACACTGGAAAATATTAAAGTACAACCTAACACCCTAATAATGAGTGATTTCAACTACCCCACCATTAACTGGGAAAATTACTCGTGTATCATCTCTTTTGCTCAACGTTTTCTGGAATTTATCAATTCCAACACCTTGGATCAACTTATCCACACCCCCACCAGGAGCAGCAATATCCTAGACCTGGTCATCACCAACATGGGTGACCGGTGTTCCACACCAGAGGTCAGCTCCTCGTTGGTCAGATCAGACCACAAGCTAATCACCCTAGACATCCACATCCTGCTCCCACCCCCCATTAGGAAAACAACCATAAAAAATTTCTCCAAAGCCAACTTCACGCTTCTTAAGACAGAAGTGGCAAACTTCACGACACCCATGCAGATGGACAATGGAGGTACGACTGCTGAATCCTACACAAATGCACTTTATAAGCACTTACACGAGTGCATGGATCGTGCTATCCCTAACAGAACCAAGATGCTATCCTCCAAAAAAAGGAAGCCAATCTGGTGGTCTTCTGCCATAAACAAACTGTACAACAGAAGAAAGAAACTGTTGCAAAAAAGATTAAAATCCCACAATTGGAGGAACTCCCTGGGCAGCCTCAGTAAGAAGCTGAGATCCTCATAAAATCCTCCAAAGCTAGTTATGAAAACAAAATTGCCACTGATTCTAAAGACAACCACAAAGCATTCTATAGCTATGTCAAGAATCTCAATGGCAACACTCAGATCTGCTCTGAGTTACAGCACAATGACACTAAATATACAGAACCAACTGATATTGCCAACATCCTGGCAGATAGGTTCAGTGCTAACTTTACCCCCCTCTCTCCCCCTAAAGGGCCCATCTTTATAGTGGAAGAATGCAAAGTTCCTGTAATCACGGCTGCACTGGTAAAAACCTCACTCTCCAAAGCCAAGAACACAGCATCCATGGTACCTGACAACATCCCAGGCTGCCTTTTACATGAACTACAGAATGAACTGGCACCCCACTTAAGTACCATGTTCAATCATAGCCTCACTTCAGGCTTTATGCCCATTGAATGGTGCACCGTGACGGTTACCCCACTCCACAAAGGTGGGGGCCACAAAAGACCCCGGGAACTACTGCCCCATTAGCCTGACGAGCCTGGTTTGCAAGGCCATGGAACGTATCATCATGGAGCTCATAACCAAAGACATTTGAGATCTCCAAACTCTGGACCCCACACAGTTTGGGTTTGTAAAAGGCAGATCATGTCTCCTAAACCTGCTAGACTTCTTTGAAGCAATCACCAAAGCCATAGATGAGGGTAAGGTGGTTCACACAGCCTATCTAGATCTTGCCAAGGGTTTCGACACCATCCCTCACTCTGGAATTATAGGCAAACTCACTAAACTAGGTATAAATCCCTATGTCACAAGATGGGTTGCCAACTGGCTTACTGACAGAACTCACACTGTGAAAGTAGCAGACTCCAAATCAGACTTCAGACCAGTGACAAGTGGAGTACCACAGGGTTCAGTCCTTGGTCCTCTCCTGTTTGGTATCTACTTTTCTGAAGTACAGGTTAACACAGAAGGTCTTTGGCTAACTAAATTCGCAGAGGAGCCATAATTGAAACCCCTAATGATGTGGACATCCTACAAAAGGGCCTCACTGAGACAGATGCCTGATGTCAAAGCTATGGTCTTAAGCTCAATGCCAAAAAGTGCATTGTCATTCCCTTTGGTAAAAACTCTGTACCCATGAAGTACCATATAGGTGGTAGTCTACTTAACACCAAAAGTGCGATAAGAGACCTTGGGACACAGGTGGACAGTAGTCTCTCCTTTGATAATCACATCACCACAGAGGTTAGGAAATCATTCTACATGGCACACCTCATCGCAAAAGGTTTCTCATCCAGCAAAACAGAGGTCATTGTTCCCCTCTACTCATCACTCATTATAGAGTACAATGCCCCTTTTTGTATGTACTTCACAAGACATCTACAACAACTGGAAAGGCCACAGAAATACCTCACAAAGAGGTTTACTGGCCTCAAACAGATGCCCTACGCAGACTGTCTCAAAAAACTCCAGCTTTACTCCATCGCATATCGCCTACTCAGAGGCGATCTCTGCCTAACATACAAAGCTATGTCATACCCAGAGCTGTTGGACATACTCCACTTAAAGAAATCCCAACCCTCCGAGCTACACACTCTAGGGACCTAAACCTTGTCACCACAATAAACAGAACATGCTGGAGGGATAGATTCCTGTCCCAGAGACTTCCCATACTCTGGAATAGACTACCTATCTATGTCAAACAGAGCTCCTCATTAGCACTCTTCAAGAAAAGTCTTGATGATTGGATGGGTAATAAGAAATTCACCCCGGGGATCACTTCTGTGGTTCTGCTTGACAGGGGCACAGTGAAATAATTTTCTTGGGTGGCAAAAGCCAGGGTACCTTTTTGGCTAGGCTTGTATAGGCCCTAGGGCCAATAGCCTAGTACCTACCTATGAACCTATGAACTGATGGGCCTGGTGTAACCACCTCCTTCCCTGTTCGCTGCCTCTTCCCCCAAACTGTGTTTTTTGATGTGGAAAGCCGCCTTCTCTGACTGAGTTTCTGCTCCTGCTCTGCAACAGCCTTGGTCGCAGACACCTCTTGGAAAAACTCCTCAGCCTGCATCACTATGGCCTCCCAACGTTGCCGCAGTCCCTGCATGTTAACCATCTACAAGGTCATCTGGACATGGGTTAGCTTCATCCAATCACCAACTCATGCCTGAATGTGACACCACTTCCTCTGTTCCTAAATATATCAGCTAATCTAAGTCCTTCCCTACCCTACCTCACTTTCCCTAACCTTGCAAACCACTTAACTCCTTAATTGTCCAAAAGCCTCATCCCTGTAACCTGCCTTAACCATACCAACTCCCCCCCCTTTTCCCTTTACATCCTAACATACCTCCCTCTTCTGAGTCACTAAAGAGAGTCATGGACAAATTAGTTTGTGCCAAACCTCATTTACAAAACAATAAATAATAACACAGTCATCTCAGGATACAGTTTGGTGTACTATAATATTTTTATTGTGCAATTCAGTACCTTGAGTAATTTCATAGTTACCATGCATCATTTTCAAGCTTTATGCTAATTTTATTTTCAGCAGCCCCTTGAAAAACATGATAATCAAGTCAACATAGTCAAAAACTGACAGAATCATAAGCTACATTGTTGAAACCTAGATTCATAAACAAATTCAGAAACCACACCCAAGGATACTTGTACAGCACAAAACTCACCCCCTTACGACACTCTCTACCCAATACATCCTCTGAATGTAATACTAACTCAAAACATAAAGCTAATTCTAACATTAGTCTTACTAATAACTCCATATCAAATCCATCTAAAAACTAATGTCTCTGGTGAGTCAGCAATACAGCTGTGACATTTCAATAACTGGAAGTTTAGTCAGTGTAACACATGCACAGGTGGAATTTAAATGAAACTTTAACATTGCTGATTTGGCACAAACTGTTTCTTTGCAACTACCTTACACACTAGTTCCACAGTTTACACAAATTTGAGGGGAGCGAGAGAGACTGAGGATAGGGGCATGGAATGTGGAAGTATAAATAATCCACAAGTAAAAAACATCAACACTTTGCAACTTGTAACCACAAAAGTACCACATGGAAGGTAGTCAACAAAATGCATAAATAATCTTATTAAAAGGAAGTGGATTGCTGAACTTAAGGAGGGGCTGAATATGATGTGGGTGCAGGAGATGAAACAGTGGAGGAGACAGGTAATGAAGGTGAAGAATAATGGCTGTCACTTGGGGTGAACTATGCCAAGGGGGAATATATTAGAGTAAGGGGCAGAATGCTGGTAGGAGAAGTGCAGAGAATGGATGAGGTAGGGGATGGGTAATATACAGCAGGGGGTTGAGAGCAGAGAGGGATAGTGCTTGGGAAATTAAATCAGAACAGAGAGAAGATATTGCTAGTTTTGTTAACAGTGGTAAAAAGAGCAAGGAAGGGGAGTAATAAGGTTGTGGTCATGTGGATTTACCTGGTGACACAAAATTTTACAGGGCTAGTCAGAAGTTATTAAGAAAGGAGATCAAGAATTTACAGTTTTGCATGTGTGCCTGAAAAATAAAAGGGTATATGAAATAGATACTCTTTTTAGCAATTAGAATAAACAGCCCAGTGGACTGGATTAGGATCTAAGTGGGTGGAGAGAGGGAGAGGATAGAGATTCTGGAAGGTTACTGAAAGGCATTTGCCAGAGTATAGTATGATGAAAGCGAGCTGGATATGTGGCAACAGAAAGAAGTAGGGGAGTAGGTAGAATCCTATGCATTAAAGAGAAGTGGGTTCGTTCAAGTTGATGCAGGCTGTGGTACAGGAGATTGTACAACAGAATGGCGAGATGAAGGTAATGTGGGAGAAGGTGAATGAAATAGCATAATTGGCATAATTGCAGTTTAATGAAGAAGTCCGATGGGGCAAAGAAGAAGTGTAGACAGATACAAAAAAATCAGACTAAGAATCTTGAATGGATATTTTAGGGTCACAACAGAAAGGAACCAGTGGGAATGGGTGGGTTAGGACACAGCTAAAGTGACAGTGGTTTGAGATCAGTTGAGAGAGATGGAAGTCCAAGAAAGAAGAAGCGTTAATAAATAGAGGGTCAGGGTTAGGGAAATAGGTTAAGGGGGACTTAGATCTCAAGATAGTAGTGAGTCAAGCTGGAAGCTAAGCTCTGAAAGTTGTGAAAGATTATGGATTAGCAGAAGGCATGGTGTGGTGGGGGTGCAGAAAATAGAAAGGAGTAAAATGACTCAAAATAGAGATAAGTAGGGCATTTCATGTATGCTTTGTAGACATGTACAGGAGAATGGACAGAGTTGGTGAACGTTTGGAAGTTGGTGGCTTCTCCAGTAAGACGGAGAGTAGATAAAGATGTTATACAGTGCATTAGTTTGATAATAGAGATGGCTGTGCCACTTAGGCCAAGCCCAACACTCCAACCCTGAACAAGGCATGCAATGAAATTAATATGGATCACACACCTGTGCTACTGTGCATATGTACATCTCTGAAGACCGTCTACCTGCACTTAATTTTAACCCATGACCTCCATCAGTGGCTGTAGTCAGGCAGAAAATCTACCACTATACTAAGATGGCTGCATCCCTACCAATCTGCTCATTCAAACACATACCCAACTCCTCCAGTAGCATAATTGAACCTGGGTCTTCTAGGTCACAATGTTGTGTCTCTTTGCTAGCAAGAAAATGAAGATAATATACTGAGAAACTTCAGTATATGATATAAAAGAATTGTAAGGAAGTAAAAGTCATCATAAGAGTTTTTTTTTCTTTTACCGTTTGCCCCTGTTCAGCAAAACATTGGCTGCCACTGGTGTCCTTCCACACTCTCAGATATAAGGAGTAACTCCAGAGAACTCTCAACATAGTGCAATACTTTTTCCCATTGTCTGAGAGTAAATTGAGGAATTCCAGTATAGTATTTTACTTGTGGACATAGGGATTTGTTGTTTTATGCCCTATCCATTCCCTGTCGCTGCTCCAGACATGAGATGATGTGAAGTCATTAAGACAAGCAATGTCTGTTGATTAGTGCCCCTGTATTCAGAAGCATAGGATGCAAAACACAGGTATCACCAATAGAACTATAATCCTATGCTTAATATCCCCCCGCTATAGACGAACCAGAGAAATACCACTACCCTTCCTATCCACTCCCAGTTAACTGCATGGGTGCTGGGCTCATTAGTTGAACTAAGGTTGATATGGTTACAGTTGGGGATTCATCCCTTTGCACCATAGAGATAGCATATGAGAGTATTAATTCCGATAGAGTAAAATCAAGTAAACTTTTTTTTTCTGGAGGCTGAGATACCTTGCAGTAATCTTACATTTAGAAATGTTTTGATTTAATCATATGAAGATGTAGCAGCCCTATATCTATATTTCTATAGAGCTGTTTATGTCGCTAATGTTTATGAAATACCGATATCACTTAGAATAAAAGAAAACAAACATGTAATTCACAAAAAGAAATGATACTCTGCCTGGAAGTCAAAACATGAAACTATAGAACCGTAGTTTCAAGACAATACTGCACAGATGTAATCACTTCAGCTTAGCCATTGTGGTGCCTACCAGACTGGCTTTATAAAAGCAGGGCTGCCCTTTCTGTAGCAATATTAGAGTCTTAGAAGTCCACAGCAAGTATGGTTTGAATTAGCCATGACTCATAATGTGTAAAGGTCTGCCAGATACTAGGCGACTCTCCAATTCATTACTGTTCATAAATACTTGCACACTTGGAGAGAATGCCCTCAGCAGACCTTTTCCACTATGAATCACAAAATTTAAAGCAGGTGATTTTGCCTGGAATCATGCCCATACTGTGGAAATCCGAGAAACTGTGATGCCAGTTAGACAAATAAGAAAATGACTTTTTACAAAGCTGCCACTGAAAATAGTAGTTGCCCTAATTCAGTGCAGCTGCTCCCTTTGCATGCTGAATATTAGTGCAATGTTTACTACAGTACATAAATACTGCTGATAAGATAAGATTACCATAAATATATTAAAACCCAAACACATAAGATATGCATAACCTGCGACTTTATACTGGTCAGTATAAACAGGCAAGTGCATTTTCAGAAACTACAAAAGGGAGCTTTTTACTACAAGTATATAAGGTAGTAATGTTTCTGAAGCATCACTGTTTACTGCTTTTTATAAGTTCTTTTTAATATGTTATATTTTCTCTTTGTTGCTGCAACTGTACATTGATAGGTATCTAAAATGTTGTTGTGTCTTTCGGCTTTTCCCAGTTAGGGGTCGCCACAGTGGAACTCCGGTCCGCTAATGATTGGCAGTAGATTTTTACGTGCCGAGTTGCCAGCTCTGACGCACAACCTTCAATGAAGGTACGCCCATTCACACATGTCTCCACACAGAAGACGCTCTAGCTGAGAATCGAACAGGACAACATCTTACTGTGAGGCGACAACGCTACCGCAGCACCACCACCGCAGTTGATAGTGCTCTTAGCTACTTCTTATAACTACCAGCTGCCATGTTAAAAAGCAAGCCACATTCTTTACCCCATCGCACAAGACCCCATTCTGCAAGTTCTTTATATCTTAAGTAGGCTTAATAAAGAGGCATATGATAGTAAGATCGATATCTATCTAAAAAAGAAAATGTAAGCCATTATGCCCCCCCTGTCTTCAACCCATTTAACATTAAATAAGGGCAAACATTTAAGAAGTTGTGCTACTCAAGAAACCTTTACTAAAGACTTACCATAACTATAAAGTAAAGATATTAACATCTGTAGCATATGCAAAGATAATACAAGATAGGTCATTCAGATTTATGGATATGCACGTTTCTGAATGGGGTTACAGGTAGGACATTGGGTCACCCTGGAAAGTATGCATCCACATTTGATAACTAATGTGGTCTTGTCACAGATTCAGAAAAGAATACTGTACCTAACAAAATACAGTCAAAGCCACCTTGCATGTTTACAGTGGACAATTGTTATACCAGACAAAAAACTGTTTTTTTTTTCTCAGTTTCTTTCTTTAAATAAATGTAAAAGTATGATTTTAGCTAATACATGTTGTATAGTTTTAGATCATCTATTAATTTGCGAAATTGTCTTAAAAAAACAAGTAGTGTCTACTCCCCTAATTTACACTACATGCTACTATGTTTAGTCTGTCAGTTGACAATGCAGTACAGTTATGAGCTTACCTACAGGTTGAACTCACACAAATAGAAGGAAGAAAACCATGTACAAGCTTGTTACTGGTCCTCACGCTGTCTCACATGAAATGACACACTAAATGTCTTACCTGGAGGCACCTCACTTGTCTAGACTGGAACCTTTACGAACAACATTTCAGTTCATTAGGTGCTTGTTTCAGAAGCTGATGTTCAAGCCCTCCATCATCACATTCATTACAAAATGAGTGAGTGCTTCTTATATTATGGGTACAATATGTCTTAGTAAAGAATTCCAATTATTGCTTTGTAAGGTTAATAACATATGGAGTGTAGTTGGAAACCTCTATTTTAGTCTTGCATATTTCTTTGTGATTAGATAAAAATGGAGTGCCCCTTTACAAGATGTACAAGCGTCGCTGCAGAGATGTCGTGTCACTCTTTGGATTTGTTTGTTATACAGTTGATATGAAAATCCAAATTCAGGTATGGTATGCAAAGCACATGAATGACATCAAGCTTAGGATTTTATAAATTCATTGGTTGCATGAGGCAGAATGCAGTATATCCTTGACAACTTGTCCAAATGGGCAGTAACCAAAAATATGATGGGGAATGTACAGGCATTTGCAAAAATGCCATTTGCAAAACAGGACTATGTTAGAATATAGCTAAAATTGCAAAAATCATCCAGCAGTCATGATTCAAAAGACAATTGCTTGAGTTTGCCTTGCACATTGAAAATGTATATATCACAGCTTTTCTATGTATGGTTGAGTGCAAACTGGACAAGACAACAACTTGTAAAGTATAGCTAACTCATGAGTATTAAACTCCAGACTGATGTTGTTAATAGGAATTTTAATGCAGTTCCTGTAAGCAGACTGGCAGTAATTCAGTTTCTATATGCTTTTCCATTTTTTCTCCATAGTTGTATGAATGTAGAGTTAGAATATTTAAGTAAGAGGAGATGTGAGGCTTGGTCCTACAAAAATGCTGTTTGTTTCTAATTCCGTTAAGGTGAAGCATTGAGTAGTATGTTCCATCCAAGTGAAGCTTCGAAGATGGTAACATCAGTGATATGTAGTGGAACTGTCTGACATATATAAGAATTCCTAAAGTTACCACTTTAACCAGAGCTTAGCTTAATGGGTTTCATGTGACATGCCAGTCCTTCAGTGTGTGGTAAACTATGATGGTGTTGAGACGCATCTCTGTGAATGCTTCTTCCATTTGTTCTTTCTCTAAATCTTTACTATTTTTATGTTGCACATACAATATACTGACATTAGACATGATGCTACAACATGTTGTCAGAACAAACTTCTTTCTGGCAGATTTTTGAGATGGATGCTATATTTTCCTTCTGCTCTTTAGCAGACTGCTTGCCTGTTTCTCTCTCTCTCTCTCTCTCTCACCTTTGTCATGTGTACATTCAGTCAGAGCTACACAGCTGTAAATCTAAACAATTAATGCACACATTCTTTCCAAAGTTTTACATAAAAATAGCCTTACTCATTTACAATTAAAAATGTCCCTCTTGCTAATAATTTTATTTCATTTTCATGCAACTGAAAAACCATTGTAGACTATTCACCTTTTTTGTACAATTTTTTACTAAAGGTGACCTCTTCACCTAATGTCAACTTTAAACCTGCAAGAAAACCTATTTGAAAACTGTAGGTTATGGATTCAGTGGGTGGCCACGGTGGTGCAGCAGTTAGCATTGCCACCTCACAGCAAGAGGTTCTCCGGTTCGATTCTCGGCTGGGGTGCCTTCTGTGCGGAGTCTGCATGTCCTCCCTGTGGTCGCATGGGTTTCCTCCAGGTGCTCTGGTTTCCTCCCACATCCCAAAGACATGCAGTAGGTGGACTGGACACTCTAAATTGGCCCTAGGTGTGAGTGTGTGCATGTGTGTGCCTTCTGTGGAAGGTTGGGTGCCAGGCTGGCAAATTAACACTGGAAAACTCCACTGCCAATCATGAGTGGACAGATGATCCGCTGTGGCGACCCCTAACCGGGAAAAGCCGAAAGAGTAAGAAGAAGACTATGGATTCAGTGTCTTGAGGTGTATATCACTGTGACTGATTTTCTGATTAATGGCAAGATTAATGGGAACACCTTCAGTTTGCCATATTCCTTCATATTACAGGGCCCGATTTTGAAAGACTTGATTTTCGCCATTAATCACTTACTCTGGTGTAAGGCCTATCAGTAAAGCATATTAATTCTGGAGTACATTACTTAAAACAAAGTCAGATCTGTTGTAATTTAGCCCAAATAGTAAAACTTAACATTTCTGAGCAGGCGAGAGAAATTATTTCTTGCTTAAAGCTAAATTTAAAGTAGATTGCAAGCCAAAGAATTTACTAAATATCAGACTTTTATTCTTTACTCAAACTTAAGGGGTATAAGAATTAATAAATAAATATACATCTGATGTTTACAAGGAACAAGTCTATGAGTCTGGCAACTTAAGTGACCCTCTAATAAGAGAAAGAAGTGTATGTGGAATCAGAAATTCTCAGACCAGTTGCAGATTATTAAAAGAAGATCTGAAACTGCAAAAGCCAAAGATATATGTAGATACAGATAGAGTGGAATATCTAACCTTCAGCTCAATAGTATGACAGCATATGAAATATATAGTGTGAGTTAGAAATAGAGTATGTAGCTTAAATTTACAAAATATAATAAAAATAAATCTGCAAGAGATAGTATCTACATGTTAGTTAAGATAGCATGCAGTAACAAAGAAGCAGTAAAAAACCATACCCACTGCAAGAACCGTGACTTCAGACATGATAATGTGTTCTTCAAAACATTTAACAGACTTTGTAGGCTTTGTGGAATTCATGGTATTTTGCCAAATTTTGCAAACAATCAAACTAAAGTGTTTCAGCAAAATTTAAATATTGTAGAAATTAATAGGCAGACCAAATTTAAAATGGGTAGTTGTACTAAGAAATGCATGTAGAGAATGTTGTGACTTCATTAAACAATGCTCATGCTAATAATACCCAAAAGCAAAATATTTCTTGGCACTTGATGCTACCAGTTTTTTTTTTGGTAAGTTAAACTACATGAATCTGCTTCTTATGGTGCACTTATACTGCACTGCTCGGCCGGCATAGATTCCCAAAGTTGTTGTTTGCAATCTCATTGGCTCTGTAGCTAATCAGGCTGAATGACTTCATTATGAACATCAGTGATAACATTTTACTCAGTCAGTTTATTATCAGCATTTGATTAAACTATGTGATCAGCTGAGAACAGGCTTAAAACTGAACAGAAGGAAATGCCAAATTTGTAAATGCCAAACCTGTTTAACTTTTCTGAAGTACATGGTAATCAGAGGGGCTTAAATCAGATCCTGATACAATGGGTCAGATCTCCCCTGAAAAAGGCTACTAGCCAAGCGGGATTAACTTGGTCAACAAAAGGATAAATAAAATAATTGATAATAATCATTAATATGCAAAGAAAAGCCATACAGAACCATATAAAATGCAATCCCTAGGAATGGTACAGTATCTATTTAGCTTTAGTACAAACTTATATAATGTGGTGATACCATTAAGGAAGCATCTACAGACTGGTGTGGCTATCAGAACAAGAAACATAATTTTGATATGTTAAAACATTGGCTCACTATAGCCATACACTCAAATGTTATGATGAAATGCAACCATCTCAGTTTCAAGTAGATGAAAACTAGACTGGCTTGGTGCTCTCACATTCTATGTAGGTACACCAAATATATACATGCCAGGGTATTTGACAGTTAGTAATACAATGCTGATACCGAAAAACAGAATATTGCTACAGTGTTACTTTGCTATATAAATCAGCAGCAAGACTGTGAACAAGAATATTACTTTAATTACAAGAAATTAATTATATAGTTTCATGAAACTGTTAATTATTGTGTAAATGATTATTGTTTTCTTTTAAAATTATTTTTTTTTAAAAAGCTTAATAGAAAAGTATTAATCATATTACAAATGTTTTGCATTTTGTTATGGACTTTGTAAATATTCTCTACATAGCTTCATGAGATTGTTAATTAATTATTGTGTTGATGATTATTGTTTTGTTTTAAAATCAAATACAAAGTAAAAAAAAAAGAAATGTATTTATATTATCTTATTTATTTATTTATTTTACATCTGATGGCCAGGTTTGTCTGACTGAGCTAAAGAGCCCTTTTTCAGCGGAGGCCCGGGGAGAAAAGCTACAACATATTACAATTTTCATTATAAATTATCATTAAACAGCAATGTTACAGGATTATTACAAGGCATTAAGTAGCAATACAATGTTATACAGTGTCAATAATCAGGAGTATAGCCAAGCTCTTTCAAGATGTATAAAAATAAATAATATGTCATTCAGATGAATATAGTTTTTGGGTAAGTGGTTACAAAAACCCAGTTTTATAATAATGTAGTTGCTTTCTGTTATTCTTTTTCTTTACCGACTTTTGTTTGATTATCCTAAAAAAAATGTGTTTCATTAAATGGATTTTTAGGGCTTGAACCTATACTGGTTATCAATTTTCAACTTCCTGATTCTGTAACTACGTAAAACTGATGGCAGCTGTAGTGAACAGTAATGTTGAGAAAGACTTTCTGTAGACTGTGCTGAAACTAATTAAAACCAACTTGTCAGATAAAATGGTGTTCAGTGCATACTAAAGTCTGGATATAGAACAGCCAAAATAAAGACTATACTTTCTTGACCTCTTATTCTTATTAAAGGTAAATGATAAAAAATGATTTTATGGCACATATGTGTACCAAGCTAGTTTAAAACTTCTTCATGGTTTGGAAGTTCAGCAAATGTTAATTTATTGACCCTTTCAGTGAAACCATAAAATCCCGAAGACATGGAACAGCTGTTCCACAAAAAAAAAAATAAAAATAAGTTCAACCCCCCCCCCACTTAAATATACCAACTCCGAGATTGCACACAGTGGAGGAAATGGCAAAGTCCCGAAAATGGCCAAGTGATTTTTTTTCCCTGGGAAAAAAAAAATCGCTGTTCAGTATCTTCGGGATTTTAAGGCTTCACTCTTAAAGGGTCAATAAATCAGCGTTCACTGTTTTAAGTGTTTGCTGATTTAAAGGGAACCCTTTCAGATCACAGTCTTTAAGTCTTTTATTATTTTTGAAAGCAAATGATTACAGTTATTGCTTCTTTGGAATCTATTAATCTGAACTATGTTTGATCTATGTACACTGAATTTAGAGATACTTAGGATACGCTTAATTGAGTATTCTTGTGAAACAGACCAATGTAAAAAGAGGTAATTTTGCATCATGGTAGTAATTATCAGCTTTATTGCACATCTGGACTGAAGCATGTTAATTATCAGCCAAGTGTTAGCTGCCATGTGTTGAACTCTGCTGGAAAAGAACTACTGCTTTAATTCTTTTTAACTTGAGTTCATACAGAAACATTCATGCACTATAATGAATGCTAGATGAGTGGCAAGACTTAACAGCATAGTTATTCACAAGTTCATAAGTAGTGAAGCTGTTCAGACTAAGTGACCATCAAGGGACACTACTTCTAAAATGGTAGGATCAAAAACCAGTTCACACACCCATAAATCTAATTTTATTTTAAACATATTATCTGCTATTTTAATAAACTGGAAGCTTATTCAATACTACTGCTAGTCTAACGGTAATATAAATATATTTAAGTTTACTTTTATTAAATGGAATTTTGAATCTTAAATTGTTATGCTTAAATGTTTATCTGATTGAAAGTATCAATTTTATAATGTACCTGTAATTCAAAATCATGAAATGCAAGTAAACCTTTACCTCTTACATATCGGTAATATCGGTAATGTACAGTGAATAATGTACAGCAAGGTTTAGTATTTGACTTTGTCTCTTCTAATTCAAATCCCTACTTCATAAATTCTTTAAGTAAATTTTCTCTGTATCTTCTCAATATCAGTAAGTTGTTTCAAATTAAACAGGCAAAAAATGCCATTATACTCTAATACTGGTCAAATCTAAGTTTTATATGTAGAAAACAGACAGTATTTATCACTAGAGGTAAAATTCCTCAAAATAAAACAAATTTTCTTCAAGGATTTAAAACTAACAGTTTCTATATGCTTGTCAAAGGAAAGTTTGGAAGAAATAATAATCCATAGGTCCTTATAACTCTTAACATCTGCTAACTTAAATGTTGATAAATGTATAGATTGCCTAATATACATTTTACTAAAATACAAAACATTTTGGCTATTGAATTCTGGTATTATGAGCCCATTTTCCACTTTTTGCAATATGTAAATTAATAGCATCATGATCAAGGAAGTAGCAAGTAACAGAAAAAATAAATGATCTTCTAAAAAAAAAACTAAATCTATATCAGATGGTTTTTGTTTTATATTTCACAATATTTTACTGTTCAGTGCTTCATATTTTTGGATTTTTATTATACTGTATGTTCTTTTACTTTCATTGTTTGTCTTATAGCAGTAACCAAGTAACTATGTCAATACCCATGTTCATTGTCTATATTATCTTTAAGCACTCTATATTAAAACATTTCTTTTGTGGAGCTTTTCTCCCAAGGCCTCCACTGAAAATGTGTCTCTGACCCAGTGGACTTTCCAAGCCAAAAAATATCAATAAATAAATAAAATCTTGCAATCATCAGCATACTTTGATAGCCAACAATATTTAACCAAAAGAATTGTACTAAACACTATGTTGAACTATGCCCATCCTAGTATTCACTCTTGTGGAACTCCACAACATATATCCATTGGATCTGATACAGTTCCCTGAATGACTTCCCTTTGTTTTCTGCCAGTTAACCAGTCTAAGATCCAGCTGATTAGACAAGGATTAATTTTATAATATCTTAAAACTCTAATAATTACTGAATAAGACAATAAATCAAAAGCCTAGGTTAAGTCCAAGTAAAAAACAGCAATGCTTAATCTAAGGACCAAAACCCTGGTCACTTCATCATATAAACATATCAAGTAATTAAGGTGGACCTTGCATGAGTGAAACCATGGTGGTACATGTCATAGTTCTAAAGGTTCAGTTCACTATACAATAAATGTATGAGGCATCTTTCAAATCATTTAAATAGTATGACAGGAAGCTGGGAGCAAGCTTTGTCTCTCCTAACAATGTAGATATGTTTCAGGAGGGTCTATATCAGGGAAATTGTATTGGATTGGTGCCAGAACCAGGGACTAAAACTAAATGCCAAAATATTTTATCATACCCTTTGGGAAGTCAAACACTTCTGCAAATTACAACATCAATAGCAGACCCCTTAGAGTAGGTTCAGAGGTGAGAGCTCTAAGTACACTGACAGATAGCCTTAACGTTGACCATTATGTGTCCAAAGTGGTGAGGAAATCATTTTATGTGTCACAACTTATAAGCAAAGGTATGGCATCTAGCTCCAAGGAAATTATCATCCTACTGTACTCAGCTCTCATTAGACCAATAATCGAGTACAGTGCGCCATCTGGCATGTTCCTGTCTAGGCACTTAGAGCAGCTGAAGCAACTTTAGAGGTTCCTCACAAAGAAAATACAGGGTGTAAACAACATGCTCTATGCAGACAGACTAAAAGCCCTATCCTTTTACTCTGTCTACTACAGACTATTAAGTGTGACCTATGCCTGAGCTACAAGGCACCTGCAAACTAGCCCTGACTGAGCTGCTACAGAACTGCATGGGTCATCCAATCTAGGGATCTAAACTTAGTGACTCAAACAAAACATGCTGGAGAGACAGATATCTGTCTTAGAGATTGCTCTTTCCTTGGAACAGGCTTCCTGTTTCTTCCTGTTTGCATTAATTAGAGCCCTTCCTGGGCCTTCTGCAAATGAAATTTGGATCAATAGATTGGAAATCACAAATTCATACCTGGGTTGGTTCCTGTGTCCCTTAGAGACAGGGGTAATCTGTAGGATAGTCAATGTACAGGCCATCCTCTTACCTCTAGGGGCCATATATAGGGTAAAATTGGGTTATATTGGCTAGGCTTGTAAGGGTAATTAAGCCATTAGCCTAGTAATCTCATATGAACCTATAAACCTATTATATTGATGTCAGACTAATTGGCCTATAATTTTATACATCTAATCTGTTACCTTTTTATATATAGGTATAACAGCTGATAATTTCCAAGAAGAAGAGACATTACCTGAGGCCAAACATCTATTAAATCAATTTAATTTTTTTAATTTCCCCAAGTCTTTTGGGTTTCTAATACCATGAAGGGAATGGACCCCATTCCTAAGTAAAAGTGTGATTAAAGTTAATGAAATTAGTATTGTTTCAATCTTTTATTTTAGGCAGAAGTGCTCTTCAAACCACCCACAATGTTCCCAGCATTGACTCCTTCTGCAATAAATATGGAGTTACATGTACCAGTAACATATCTAGGTATGACTGTAAATTCTTTTCTATAACACCCAATTGCTCCTACTACTACTGGACCTGTCTGGGTATCCTTCTCCACACTGCTCTCATTTCTTCCTGCAAATCTGGTACTTTATGACTTTGTGTCTCTGTGCGTGAGACACTGTAGTCACTGGGTTTAGCAATTTCAGTGATCAATGCTACTTTTGTCTTCATTTCATGGACTACTAGATCTGGTTTCCTCACATTTATTTTCTGAACTGTTGGTAATCGGTGAGCCCATGTGATGTAAACTTCATCATTTTCTATAATGCTTTGTGGCTCACGTTTCCAGTGTTTTTGAGCTACTTCGGTATTAAGATATTTGAACAATCCTCAATGAAACAGTCTTGCCACACTATCATGCTTTTCAGTATACAGTCCTTCTGCCATTAGTGTATCGCAACCAGCAGAAAGATGTGTAACTGTTTCTAGTGCTGTTTTACAAAACCTCCCTCTATCTGTTTTTCCCACATGTTCAATGAACTTTGTAAAAACATGTGCACATACTCCAATATCTTGGGCCATCAATATTAACCTTTCATTTTTTGGTTTGAATTCGCCTCTCCTTAACCATTTCTACATTTCATTCTGATCAACATGAGGTTGTTCCCAGAAGTTTTCTGTACTTGCAACTATATTTATGCATTTTCTACATTTCTTGTCTTCTCATCTGACACTTCTTCTTATATTCTTTCTTTTGTTTTTTGGAACATTCAGTTGCTGCCTGATTTTTATCTACTTCTGGTTTGATTTCCATTCCCACTTGAAATCGATATTCTTCTGCTAAACTAAGCAGGGAAGTCATCTTACACTTGTTCTCCTCATGTTTTAAAATTTTCACTTCATTTGGTTCTTGTGACATCAGCAGATATGTATGCAGTCCTATGACTGTAGATCTATACATGTAATCAATTTTGTGGAAGCCCATACCTCCTACAGAATGGAGAATATAGGATCATAGTATACACTGATTTTTATAAATCACTTGATAAGCATGAAGCATCCTACTTGTTTTCCTGTCCAACCAATACAACACCTTTTGGGGCCAGCCAATCACTCCAAAACTGTAAATTAGGACAGGAAGAACAAATCAGTTTAGAGCTTAGACTTTGTTCCCAGATGTCAGCCCTATGTTTAGTCTTCTAAATATTCTTAAGTATTATTTGCATTTGCTCATGTTTTATTGATGATCCTTCATCAGTTCTCAAATATTTATACACTCTGTCTTGCTCAAGTTCTTTTATATCACATTCCTGTCCCAGGCTGATGTTTTCTTGGTGCTGCAGCTTTCTGGCTTTAAAGGTTGCTTTTGCACATTTATCAAGACCAAAGGCATTCTTATATCATCTAAAAAAGTTTTGACCACTTGCAGTTGTGCTTTCAGTTCCTCATCTAATGAACTACACAGTGTTAAATTAACCACAAAAAAAAGATGAGAAGTCTTTATTCTTTGTTGTTTTCTGGGAGCCAAATTGTAGCCATGACCTAACCTGTTAAGCAGACAGCTTAATAGGTTAAGGGCAAGAAAAAAGAGCAGCAGTGGCAAAGGGTCACCCCGGAATATCCCCCCCTTTGAATTTTTATACCAGGAATAATAATTTGTCCTTTGTCATGGCTTAACTGCAAAGTGGTTTTGGTTTACCACTGTTAAACAGTCACTGTAATGTAATCAATCAGTGTAGGGTATATTTTAAACACTTTAAGTACTCTTTTATCTGCAAATGTGGAATACCATCAAATATTTTCTGCATTCTATCCATGCCATACTTAGATTCTTTCCCTTTTCACATTTCTCCAGTATGACTTTAACAACAAATGGCCCTTTGTTCAATATGACTTTCTTTTGTTACCCTTCTGTTTTTATTGCCATGATTGAATCTTTTTCTAAATGACTATAAACTCTGTTGGCATCAATTCCAGTGTACAGTTTATACATAATCAGAAGGCAAGTTACTAGTTTATAGTTTTTAGGATAACTTGCAGGTCCACTCATAAGTAGAAGTATTGTTTTTCCTGTTGTAAACTAGGTTGGTGTCTGCTCATGGTGTCATACAAACAGTTATTACTCATGGATAAATCTTCATGTAAAGATGTTAATACTTTTAGCCAAAAAATAGGTACTGCACATGGGCCTGAAGTTTTCCACTTAGGAGCTTTGCTTAACTTTGCTTCAATTTCTCTGGCTGTTACTTCATCCTATTCCATATCAAGTACATTTGAACTTCTTATTCTTTCTTTTACTTCTTCTATCCATTCAGCATCTTTATTATGTTCCAGATGATCTTCACAGATATTTCTCCAAAACATATCTGTTTTTCTTTTCTTGGTGGTGCTTCAACTCATTTTGCCTTGTTTCCCAAATCTCTATAAACGTTTTGGATCATCAATACATTGCATATTTAGTAATTTGCCTTTATATTTACCTGCATATCTTCTAAGTTTTTATGTCTGTGCAGATATTTTAGAGTATTATTTGCGACAGTGCATGATAGATCCTGATCTGTTCTGATACTGTGCATTGCTTTTATCACGTCTATCTTATTGAGTATTTTTGTTGCTCTATTCCCTCTTCTATACTCTTCTAATAGTGACACTTTTTGTTTTATTTGCTGTATAGTATTCACTATTAAATTTTCCGTGATGGCATTTGACTTCTGCCCTTCCTTTCCCTTACTGCCTTGTGTTTTTGTGGCAAGACAATATCTGTTATTAATTTAGCTGCACTGTAATATATCCTATTTACTTCTGTTATATCTCATGAATCTCTATGAACAGTCCTAATTATTTTCTCCATTTGTTTCATTAAACTTTTAACTTGTTTGGGTTGTACTGACTTTCTGTAGTCTATTTCTTTCATTGATCGTAATATTTACATCTATCTCTATTAAATCAAGAAACTTTTCTCTTAGATCATTTTTTCTTAACTGAGGACACATTCTCTGTTTACCATTTCCTGTGGGCATTCTACAGAAAGTTCCAGAGTATCTTCCTGTGCCACCTCTTGCTCTTTCAAATGGACATTGCATCAGAGTTGCCACAGTTTCCTATACCTTCCCTTGCTGTGCAACTCCAACTCAACTTTTGTACTTGTTTCCTATGGAAGGCTTCAAAGTATCTTCATATGGCAGCTGATCAGATGTTTCTCACTCCATTGGTTTCTCCTTAATTTGGGGATCCTTTGCTCTATCCTGCATTGATGTTATCAGAGTTAGATTTTCTACACTTAATCCTTCACTTCACAGGTAATCCTTAACCTCAGTTTCTATTTCTCTAAATTCTCCACTACTAGTCCTCTTTTCTACTTTTCCTCTTTGGGTTTTTTTTTCTTGTATTGTAAAATTGTCCATATCTGAATGCCTTTGTCCATATTTCTGTTAAAATATCTTTGGTGCTGTTCTTTTTGTAATGATTATTTTTGCTTTCTTTTTTGCATAAATATTGCACCATATTAAATCTCTTTATCTTCCCTTTGTCTATGTTTCTTTTTCATATGTCTCCTGCTCTTCCTGTTTCTCCTTACCTGGGGAACTCACTGTTCCAGCATGCTGTGATATAACCTGTGTTAGAATTTTGAAACTAACTTCACTTCACAAGTATTCCATAACTTCAGCCTCTATTTTTTAACTTCTACTTCACTCATCTTCTGTTTTTTGTTCCCTCTTTGTGATTTGATCTTATTTTTTGTATTGCGAAATTTTCTATATCTGGATGCCTTTGCCTGTATTTTTCTTTGAATTTTATATATAGGTACAATAGCTGCTAATTTCCAAGATGAGGGAACATTACCTAAGGCCAAAAATCTTTTAAATAAATGTAACATTATTGTTCCCAAGATGTCCATTAAGTTGACAATCATTATAGATGATATGTTATCAGGTCCCATGACAAGTGACTTATTAATATTTTTCAGCACCTTAAGCAGGCTAGTTTTACTTATCAAAAGTACACAAACGTTTCCAATCCATATACAATAATGATTCCAAGTCACAATTTATTGCATGACCCAACTGAATATTAACAAAGTGTTGGTTAAATGTGTTGGCAATATCTAGAGGCTCAGTTATTGATAATGTATCAGTTTCAATGTTATTTATTGAGGAATTTATGTTACTATTAAAATGTAGATATGTGTAATTTTTTCTTATTACTTATATCTTTAGCCAAATTGTTTTCAAATTAGCATTTCCCAACTTTTATTAATAATTTCAACTTCTTACTACATTTATTTAATTGCCTTTTATTAAACCAGGTAGAATTTGTTTTATATCGTGATCAAATATATTTCTTC
Source organism: Protopterus annectens (assembly GCF_019279795.1). Lineage (NCBI taxonomy): Eukaryota > Metazoa > Chordata > Ceratodontiformes > Protopteridae > Protopterus > Protopterus annectens. The sequence goes on from NC_056732.1 coordinate 1,319,037,841, forward strand.
CTCCACCTCTTTCTCTTCCACCAGCAGAGTGCATTATCATTCTTACAGGGGTTTATTATTACTGCTGACTCTTTATAATTCCTTTTAATTATTTCCAGTATAACATAACCAAAATAACTTTCACTACAACAGGAGTGATAATCAAAATGTAATACAGGTTTCCTCAAATGATTGCCATCTATAAGACTAAAGTGACATCTTTCCACAGACAAATCAAAAGTTAATGAAAGTACAGTTTTGTACCTACCATAAATGTAGATGTCCGAACAGGATAGCATCGGCAGTCATAACAAATGGGTTGTCCTGTCGTCAGGCAGCCCTTCGGTCGGCCGGATTCCAAAGTCTGGGTCCGGCTTCGGCTGATGTCGCACTTCACCCGACGTCATCTCTGCTGGTCTTCGGGTATAAAGGCATCAGCCGACGCCATTTTCCTCAGTGTTTCTTGCCCCAGATGCCAGTTGCCCTCTTGGAAAGCTAAATTTTGGATAAATGCCAATGTTTCCAAAAAAGTAGAAGGCAAACACAAAAAATAAGCATGTATGTACATATATACAAACAAATACACCATAAGAGACTCCCCCCTAGCTAGCTATTAGGAGGGTAAATACCTAGGTGTACCACAGAGGGGAAGGAGGGTGGGTAATCCTGACTGCAGATGCTATCCTGTTCGGACATCTACATTTATGGTAGGTACAAAACTGTACTATGTCCTTCAAGGATGCATCTGCAGTCATAACAAATGGGTAGAATACCATAGCCAAACTAGGGGTGGAGGAAGAAAAAATTATGGTGTAGTTAGGATCCCTTGCAGTACAGCAGTGGCAAACCCTGCTCGGGATCTAGAGTATAGAGGTAGATTATAATGCTTGGCAAATGTATGCACGGAGGTCCAAGTAGCCGCCTCAATAATGTCCTTGGTTGCCACTCCTCGTAAGAAAGCTGTGGTAGTGGCTGTTGCCCTTGTAGAATGAGGTCTTATGTTCTGTGGAATTGGTTTTCCATGGTAGGAGTAACAGAATCTTATGCAATTTCCTATCCATTTGGAGATTGTCTGTTTGGAAATTGCTTTTCCTTCCCTTCCTGTTGCATAGGCTACTAAAAGCTGGTCAGTTTTTCTGTTACCTTGGTTCTATCCAGGTAGTAGCGTAACTGTCTATGTACATCCAAGGTATGCAGCAGTCTTTCCCCTGTTCTGTGGGTTGGGAAAGAAGGTAGGTAGGTGGATTGCCTGGTTTAAAGACACTCTGGATACCACCTTAGGCATAAATGTAGGATTAGTTCTCATGGACACCCTATCTTGATGGAAGATTAGGAAGGGTTGTACTGCCATTAAGGCCTGTAGTTCAAACCCTCCTTGCTGAAGAAATTGCCAGTAGGAAAGCAGTTTTCCATGATAGGTGTTGAAGATCTGCTGTTGCTGCTGGTTCAAATGGAGGAGTGTTAATTTTTCTAGCACAAAGTTCAAGTCCCATGCTGGTAATGGTGGTTTCCTAGGAGGTTTTACATTCTTGATCCCTCTGAGGAACTGCCTGAGTAGAGGATGCGAAAAGACAGGTGGATCGAAGCTGTATTCTGCTGAAATAGCTGATGCATGTATCTTGATGGAGGAATAGGACAGGCCTGTATGTAGAAGCTCTGCCAAGTATTCCAGGATGTTAGCAATATCTATGTTCGACACATCTTTTCCTCTTTCAGCACTCCAAATGACAAACCTTTTCCATTTTCCTGCATAGTTCCTTCTTGTTGAAGGTCTGCGTGCTTCAAGGATAATGTCTTTAACCCTTTGGGATAGGTCTGGGTTAGATGCTGCTATGTGATGTTCCAGGCAGTCAGTTGCAACATTTTTAGGTTTGGGTGCATGATGTTGTAGTTGTTCTGAGTTAACATCAAAGGCATCAGGGGTATTGACCACATTCTCCCCCGAGACATGCTCCTCAGCAATGGATACCAGTGTTGTCTTGGCCAATTCGGAGCTATCAGGATTATCCTTGGGTGTTCCTCTCTGATTTTCAGTAGTACCTTGTGCATCAAAGGAAGAGGTGGAAATGCATATGCTGTCAGGCCTTTCCAACTGAAGGATAGAGAGTCCACCTTCCATGCAAGTGGGTGGTATGTCCTTGTGCAGAATTTTTTGAGCTGGTGATTGAGTGGGGATGTGAATAGGTCTATTTGTGGCATTCCCCATTTCTTTGTGATGGCCTTGAAGATGTCCGGGTGTAGCATCCATTCGTGAGCATCCGAGGTGGTTCTGCTTAACATGTCTGCTAGGGTGTTTTCTTTTCCCGGCACAAATATTGCCTGCAACTGGATGTTGTAGCTCAGAGCCATATTCCAAAGGTCCAGAGTCATTCTGCACAGTGGGTATGAATGAGTGCCTCCCTGTTTGTTGATGTACCACATCACTGTGGTGTTGTCTGTCCTTATCATTAAATGGCCTTCTTTGAGGAATGGTCTGAATTTCTGGATTGCTAGTTTTACTGCCAGCATTTCTTTTTGGTTTATATGCAGGTGCAGCTGGTCTTGAGTCCACAATCCTTGTATGCATTTGTCCAACATGTGCGCCCCCCAGCCTAGGTCTGAGGCATCTGTTGTGATGGTTTGGCTTGCTTGAAAGTTGTGGAAGGGTAAGCCTGGATTTGACTGGCATGCTTGAGCCCACCATAGGAACTCCTGTTTCAGGCATGGGATTAGTGGGATTTCGGTTTCTAAGCTGTGCCTGTGTTGAGACCATAAATTCTTTAGGTACCACTGTAGCTTTCTCATATGTAGTCTGGCATGTGGGACCAAGATTATGCATGATGCCATGAAGCCCAAGGCCTGCAGTACTTTTCTTGCTGTTAGTTTGTTCTGCTTTGTTAATGCCAAGAAGTAAAGAGGAGTTGTTTTGTTTTTCTGCCGTTAGGAATGCCATTTGTTTTACTGTGTCCAATTCCACCCAAGAATGTTCTTGTTTGGGATGGTATCAGTCTTGACTTTTGTAAATTGACTGTGTATCCCAGGGCTTGTAGTAAGCAAATGACTCTTTGTAAATCTGTTGTCAGCTTGCTTTTGTTGTCCGCTTGTAACAGGCAGTCGTCCAGGTATGGATAAATTTGGATTCCCTGTAGCCTGCAGTGAGCGATTACTGATGCCAGGCATTTTGTGAATACTCTGGGCGCAGTAGATAAGCCAAAGGGCAATGCTGAGAATTGATAATGCTCTGATCCTGCAAGAAATCTGAGGTATCTTCTGCAATTTGGTCGTATGGGGACGTGCAGGTATGCCTCCTTGAGATCTAGAGTTACCAGCCAACACTCCTTGCCCAGCATGGGAAGAAGTTGCTGTAGGGTCAGCATTTTGAATTTTGGGACAATGATGTATGTGTTTAAGACGGACAGGTCGAGAATAGGTCTCCAACTTTTCTCTTTTCTTGGTACAAGGAAGAGTCTGGAGTAGAATCCTTTGCCCTGTTCTGTTATAGGTACTCTTTCCACAGCTCTCATCTTTGTTAATTCCGCTATCTGCTTTAGAGCTTCTCTTTTTTGATTTGGAGGTAGGTTTGGCATTCCTCTTTTTACTGGTAAGGTGTGGAAGTGGAACCTGTAGCCTTGGTCTATGGTTTGCAAAATCCACTTGTCTTTTGTGATATAGTGCCAATTTTTTTGAAAATATGGCTAACTTTCCGCCTAAAGGTGCTGCTATTTGCTCCCTGGTAGGCGGTGTCAGAGCCAAGTCACTGTGATTGTCCTGTTGTAGTGGCAGTGGTTGTGTCTGTGCCTCGGTTATTGCCTTGCCACTGTCGTCCTCTGTAGGCACCTCCTCTGGATTGATTTCTGCCTCTAGAGCGTCTATTCCTGCCTCTTTGAGATTTTGAGGAGTCTGGAAAGGACCAATTTTTGGCAGGCCAGTTCCTGCTAAACCTTGGGGCTGAACCTGTAAGAAATCCTTAACTGTTTGTACAGATTTTGCCTTCTCTTCCATTTTCTTCATTACTTGCTGAGCAGGTGTACCAAATAGACTGGTCTTATCCATAGGAGCATCTAACAGCTTTGCTTTAACATGATCCGGCAAGACCTGTTCTTTCAACCATGCATGCCTTCTTATCACTGTGCCAGTCATGGCTGATCTAAATGAAGCCTCCAGTGCATCATAGCCACATTTTAAAGAATGGTTACTAACCTGTTGGATGTTATTTACCATTTCTAAAACATATTTCTTATCTAAGGAGTCATCAGAGGACAGCTTCTTAGTTAACTGATCAAGCATAAACTCTTGGTATTGGATCATATGAAACTGACAGTTTAAAGCTCTAGCTGAGAGAGTAGCAGAGGTGTAAACTTTTTTCCCCCATCTCTCTAAGGACCTGGATTCCCTTTCAGAAGGAATGGGTTTTTTTGCTGAGGTCGAGGCTACTGCCTTAGGCCCCTGGGATATAGTCTCAGGATCTGCAAGTGGGGCCTTGTATAGGTGGTGATGAGTGTCTGGCACCCTGTAAAATCTATCTGGTTTGGCAGGGGCTGGAGGTAAAGTATCAGGAGCGGTGCAAACATCATTAAATGCATCATCCACAACAGGCAGTACTGGAGGTATAGCTAAGGGCCTATGTTGTGGTAAGTGCAGAAATGTCCTAAGCCTTTTCTTGAATCTGAGAAATCTTGTCCCTGCCATTGGAATTGTTCTCTCATGGCATGTAAGGTTTCCCCAAAGGAAAATTCCTCTGGTGGAGAGGCAGATGGAATGGATTCTTCAGCATCTGAATCTTCGTAAGTAGAAAAAGGAGCCTCTGGCTGGTCTGTAATGTCTGAGTCATCCGCAGAATCATCAGAGGACACTGGCTCGGGGGGCTCTGCCCTAGATCTCTTTTCTGGGGGCTGAGAGGCCCTGTCTGGGTGAGATTGGGTTCCTCTAATTAAGGATATTAAATCCTCTGCCAGAGTAAGCATTTGTGAACTAGAAGTGGGCCTGTGTGAAGGGGGCTTAACAGGCACTGATTTAACAGTTTTGGCTGCTTTAGCCCTGGCAAAGGCCTTAATAGACATGGCTGCAGGAGGCCTAGCAGCACCACGTGCTGGGGTAGAGACATCCAAAGGGATGGTGTCTGATAAATCACTAGGAACCACAGTAGTAGGCAAAACTTCTATGGCCGATTCAACTAAGGTAGCAGGAGCCTCAGTAGTAGTCATGGATTCGGCTGAAGATTGACCGGCTTTCTCGGTTTCGGCCGAAACCGAGACACTCGCGGCTTGCTTAACCGTGGTTTTCGCCGAAACCGCGGACCGCGAGTGTCGGTCTTTTTCTTTGCGTTTTTTAACAATTTGGGTAGTCGGAGGATCCGACGGCATAATGTACGCAAAATCTGAGCCGAAAAACTGTTCAGCAAACTCCGACCGACGCCTAAGCGTTCGTCGGTTGAAGGAAGCACAGGCCGAACAGGCTGCTATGTCGTGGTCTGGGCCTAAGCAAGGCAGGCAGTAAGAGTGGAAATCTTTATGAGGTATTTGTTTCCCACAAGTTAAACAGTTATTGACTTTTTCTGACATCGGCTGAGGCAAGAAAGAGTCCCCAACGGGTACTTAGCTTTTAGAAGTCTTGGTAGTATTCGGTAGTAGTAATCTCTGGATCTGACCGACCGGCACTTGCGATCAGCTTCTGCTTGGCCACGCGGCAAGAAAGACTGAGGAAAATGGCGTCGGCTGATGCCTTTATACCCGAAGACCAGCAGAGATGACGTCGGGTGAAGTGCGACATCAGCCGAAGCCGGACCCAGACTTTGGAATCCGGCCGACCGAAGGGCTGCCTGACGACAGGACAACCCATTTGTTATGACTGCAGATGCATCCTTGAAGGACATCAGTGATCGGAAGTTCCAAGGGGTGAATTAACATCTACTATTTTGATAATGCCTACAAAGTCACTTGCTACAACATCTACAATATTGCTACCTCTGTTAGCACTCCAAATTAATTCTTGTATACCATAATAAAAGAATAAAACAATAAATTTCCTGGCACAATAATCATTTGCTGTCCATCTGGTCTAATCAATACCAGGTTAATTAAAATCCCAAGTAAAATTACATTTTGTGATTTTAACATTCTATCACGTTCATCTACAAATTCCCAGAGTTGGTTGGCATCCATGCTAAGTGATTTGTATCACAATAACAAGTAGATATTACAGCTGCTCTTAAATTTTTTACCTAGCCCTTTACACATCCTAATTTTATTTTTATTTACTTCTGATAAATTTGAGTCAAGAGAAGCGTGAGCACAAAGAGTCAATCCACCCCCCCACCCTCAGTGATAGGCTTCAAACATTCATATTTAATAAATTCCAGGATACATAAATCAAATTAATTCCAAGATTTAGTAATGACAATAATTTTGTAATTCTCCAGGGCTATTAAACTAATCAGTTCACTACCCTTGGATCCCAGGCTCTGCGCACTGGTTATGTAATAAGTTGCAACATTAACAGATCTGTCGTATCTTGAACCAAAGTTGCTTTGTTTGCTGTGCAACCTAAAAAAAAAACATTTACAGTACCAGAAATAATACCAGTAAATATATCTGACCCATACTGACTCAAGCGAAACCTATCATGTGCAAAATGTCTATGATCCAGGGTAAACTCTTCCCAAAAAGTACAGTTGTGTACACTTACCATAAATGTAGATGTTCGAGTGTATTCACTGTTGCAGTCATCACATTTGGGTTATCTGCCTGCAGGTGGCCCTCAGCTGGCCTGAATACCAGAGTCTTTGGATTTCTGCATCGGATGCTGACTCTTCTTCCATGACATCGGGTCATCTGGTGTATAAAACATGCAGCTGATGCCATTACATCAGTTTTTCTTGCCCCAGATGTCAGGTGCTCCCACAATGGGAAGCAATTATATGGTATGGTATGGTACACCCCCATCAAAAAGCAAATATACCAGAAAAATAAATATACCAAACAAGAAAGAAAGGTAGAGCCAAGAGAAGTCAGGGGGCTGGAGGGAGGGTAACCAGGACTGCAAAAGTGAATACAAACATCTACATTTATGGTGAGTGTACACAACTGCACTATGTTCTTCATGTTTCACATTTGGGTTGATTCCCAAAGCTAAGGAAGGGAGGAGGAAGTTAAAGAGCATTAGGGCCAGCTATTAAGTCCTGCAAGACTGCAGTGGCAAATCCAGCTCTGGATTTAGAAAAGATAGGCATGTGGTAATGCTTGGTGAAGGTATGTACAGAGCACCAGGTAGTAGCTTCCAGGATGTCCCTGGTAGGGACTCCTCTGAGAAAAGCCACAGAGGTAGATGCAGCCCTGATGGAATGTGATCTTATCCCCTGTGGGGTAGGTTTTCCATGGTGCTTGTAGCAGAAATGAATGCAATGGGTTATCCATTTGGAAATGGCCTTCCCCTCTGCCCTTGCATTAAAGCCAACTAGCAGCTGTTCAGATTTTCTGAGAGGCTTAGTCCTGTCCAAATAAAATCAAGTTGTCTGTGCACGTCCAGAGAGTGCAGTATTCATCCCCCTTTGTTTTGTGGATTAGGGAAAAAAGTAGGCAAATGAATGGATTGATTTAGGGGCACACTAGACATCATCTTGGGCATAAAGGAAGGATTAGTCCTGAGGGAAACCCTGTCCACATGGAAGCTAATGAAGGGTTCTACTGCCATGAGGGCCTGTAATTCAGACACTCTTCTTGCTGAAGTGAGGCTAGAAGGAAGGCTGTTTTCAAGAAAGGAATTTCAACTCTGCTGTTGCAGCTGGCTCAAAGGGGGGAGGAGAGTGAGCTTTTCCAATACAAAGTTAAGGTCCCAGGCTGGAGTGGGAGCTCTCCTGGGGGGGGGGGTCTTAAATTTTTGGCCCCTCTAAGGAATTGCTTTAGCAGGGGTGAGAGAAGAGGGGTGGCTCAGTATTATAATGTGCTGAAATGGCAGAGGCATGAATTTTAATTGACAAGAAGGATAGGCCCTTGTGGAGCATTTTTGTTAACTACTGTAGAATATGAGGTAAGCTGGGCACCACTGTGTCCATCCCCTGAGCCCGACACCAGGAGCAGTATCATTTCCACTTTTCAGCATTGGATTTTCTAGTACTAGGCCTCCTAGCCTCCAAAATGACATCCAGCACCTGCTGACTGAGGGATGCTAGAGGAGAGCTCAAGGAATTATCCAGGCTGCAAGGTTCAGGGTAGGAAGCTTAGGGTGCAGAATCTGGCCCACCTGCTGGGACAGCAGGGGAAGGGGTCTGAGGCAGGTGCCATGGCTGCAGCAGTGTCATACTGTGAAAGAGGGGAGTACCAGTGCTGGCGTGGCCAGTTTGGTGCAATCAGTATTGTCCTTGGCTTGCCCTGTTTGATCTTTAGTAGAACCTTCGAGATGAGAGGCAGAGGGGGAAAGGCATAAACTGAGGGGCTTTCCCAGGTAAAGGACAGGGCATCCACTTTCCAAGCTTGGCTGTGGGGTGTTCTTGAGCAGAATTTGTCCAATTGGTAGTTTTGAGGTAAATAGGTCTACCTCTGGAGTCCTCCATTTGTTTCTCAAGGGTGAATATTTTGGGTTCTAGTTTCCATTCGTGTGGGTCCATGAGATTTCTGCTTAAGTTGTCTGCCAGTGAATTTAGTTTGCTTGGCAGGAATTGGGCTTGTAGGTGTACTTGGCAGCTCAAGGCTGTGTTCCACAGAGCCATGGCTAGTCTGCAGAGAGAGTACGAGTGGGTCCCCCCCCTGCTTGTTTATGTACCACATAACTGTGGTGTTGTCTGTCTTTACCAATAGTTGTCCTGGAAGAATACGGTCTTTGAAGGCTGTCCGAGCATTCTGTACAGCTAATATTTCTTTTTGATTGATATGCAGGTGCATCTGTCTTGGGTTCCATTTGCCCTGAATGCACTGCCTTGCCATGTGAGCCCCCATGCATAGTCTGATGCGTCTGCTGTTAGGGTTAGGGCGGCAGGGGGTAGAGTGAAAGGGAGTCCCTTGTTGTAGTAGCAAGCTTCTGCCCACCAAAGGAACTCTGAAATCAAACAAGGAATGATACAGATCATTGTTTCTAGGTTCTGAGAATGTTGACACCATAGGCTTTTTAGATACCATTGCAGTTTCCCCATATGCAGTCTTGCATATGGAATTAGTAGAATGCAAGAGGCTATGAACCCCAGGGCTTGCAATATTTTCCTTGCAGACACCTGGGGTTTTGTGGCCAATAGTTTGAAGTAGGTTGTTAATTAAACTTGTTTCTCTGGAGTGAGGAATGCCATCTGGGAAGCTGTGTTCAAGCTTGCTCCCAGGAATACAATCTGTTGGCAGGGTACTAGGTGAGATTTCTTTTCGTTGATGGTGTACCCCAGTGAAGTTAGAAGTTTCTTTACAAATGCCAGGTGTTGTAATAGCAAGTCCTGGCTTTCTGCCTGAGTCAGACAATCGTCCAAGTATGGGTAAATTTGAATATTTCTCTGCCTGCAAAATGCAATGGCTGGAGCTAGACACTTTATGAATACCCTGGGCACAGTAGATAAGCCAAAGAGAGGTGCAGAGAACTGATAGTGAATGGAGCCTGCCGTGAAGCGTAGGTATTTCCTGCAAGATTCCCTTATTGGGATGTGCAGGTAGGCTTCCTTTAAGTCTAAAATTGCCAGCCAGGCATCCTTGGTTAGCATAGGAAGAAGCTGTTGAAGAGTTAACATTTTGAATTTTGGAACTACCAGATAGGTGTTGAGAATAGAGAGATCCAGGATCGGATGCCAGGAGTTGTCTTTTCTGGGTACCAGAAAAAGTCTTGAATAAAAACCTCGTCCCCTTTGTTCTGCTGGAAGAGGTTGAATAGCCCTGATACTGAGAAGAAAGAGAACCTGCTGTTGGGCCTCTGCCCATTGATTTGGGGGTAGGTCTGGCCAACCATTTGGGGTTGGTAGTGTGTGGACGTGGAATCTGTATCCTTGGGAAACTATGTTTAAAACCCATTTGTCCTGAGTAATGAGTTCCCAGTTTTTTGCATGCAAGGCAAGTTTTCCTCCTAAGGGAGCAGGTAGTTGAGCAGGGCTTGGAAGGGTTAAGGCTAAGTTATTGTGCCATTTTTCCATAGGGGGTGGCTTACTACTCCCTGCTTTGGAAGTGGGAGCCCCCCACTGCTTAGGTCTGTGCGTAGCCTGAGACTGTAGCCTAGGTAGTTTGCTGTTCTGGGTTTGGACTTAGCCTGGAAGGGACTGGAAAGGACCAGTTCTTTGAAGGCTAATGCCTACTGAAACTGGGAGGCTGTATTTGTAGGAAATCTTTAACAGTTTGCATAGATTTAGCTTTTTCCTCCATCCTTTTGAGGACTTATTCTGCTTTGTTGCCAAAAAGGCAGACTTGGTTTAAGGGAGCATCCAGTAATTTAGCTTTAACATGATCTGGCAAGTTTTGTTCCTTAAGCCAAGCATGCCTTCTAAGTACAGACCCAGTGACAGCAGCCCTGCAAGATGCTTCTAAAGCATCAAAACCACATTGCAAAGTATGTTTACCAACTTGTTCTGCAGAATGCATTAAATCTTGCAATTCTTTGTAATCAACATCATTTTCTGTTTAAGTAGTCCCATAATATGCTGCTGATACTTTTAACATATAAAACTGGCAATTTAAAGCCCTAATTGCCGAAGTAGCAGAAGTGTATACCTTCTTACCCCATCTGTCTAAGACTCTAGAATCTCTGTCAGAAGGGGTAGGATTTTTGGCAGGAGTAGCCTTAATGCCTTTTGGTCCTTGGGAAATGGTCTCTGGATCCGCAAAAGGATTCTTGAAGAGGAACTTGTGAGAGTCAGGTACTCTGTACTTCTTGTCAGGTTTTCTGGGAGCTAGAGGTAAAGTGTCTGGGGTAAGGCTAGATTCGAAGAAAGCATCATCTACAATGTCCAGAACAGGAGGGATAGCTAATGGCCTATGTTGAGGCAGGAGTAAGAATTCCCTAACTCTCTTTTTGGGCTCAGAGTAATCCTGGCTTTCCCAGCGGAAATGCTCCCTAAGAGTATGCAAGGTTTCACTGAAAGAAAGATCTTCTGGAGGGGAAGCAGAGGGAATGGAATCCTCTGCATCAGAATCCTCATAAGTAGATAAGGACAAATCCTAGTAATCAGAAGGAGCAGAAAAATCAGATTCCTGATCAGAAGAATCAGAAAGAAACTCAGTTCTAGGTCTCTTAGAGGGGGAAGGCTGGCTTCCCCTAATTAAGGTAATAAGGTCTTCAGCCATTCTAAGCATTTGTTTATGAGGCTTATGGGCCTGAGCATGCTGTTTGGTCATCGGTTTTCTAGGCGTGGTGCGAGTTTTTTGGCCTGAGGGATTTGGAACTTCTTGATGGAAATGATAGCTTTGGTTTAATATGAATGTCTGTAGGCCTTAATACACCCTCAGAAGCTGGTGCCTGCACAGCGGCTCCAGACCCATCCAAGGTAGAGACATCCGCAGGTTCCATAGCTGAAGAAGCATCACGCAGCATACTGGACTCCAAATGAGTCTCAGTAGAGGCCTGCAAATCTAAAGTAGCGGGTATCAGGGGCTGCGAAAGCACCTCACTGCATACCAGCGGACTGGTGATTAGCTTAACAGAAGCATCATTGGCAGTTTTGGACCTATGCGGTCTGTCTCTGTCTTTATCCTTACGTTTTTTCAGAAGATCGGTAGTTGGATGGCTTAACAAAGCCATTTTGGAGTACTGAGATCGAGTACGAAAGTAATTGGCTGCAAAAATAACCTGACGACAAATAGTTCGGGGGTTGAACAAGGCACAAAACTGACAGCGTGGGACGTCGCGGTCTGGGCCTAAACAGGGGATGCAGTAAGAATGAAAATCTCTATGAGGTATTTGCTTTCCACAGGCAAGACAATTGTTAACTTTTACTGACATCGGTTGGAACAAGAAAAAGGATCCCCAATGGGGTAGTTATTTTTTTTGAAGACTTCAGTCTAAAACTCGAAAAAGAAAATTTCAGGAGTCTGGCGACAGGCACTTGCGAACTGCTTCTGCTTCGGGCATCGCGCAGCAAGAAAGACTGATGTAATGGCATCAGCTGCATGTTTTATACCCCTGATGACCTGACGGCATGGAAGAAGAGACAGCATCTGACGCAGAAATCCGAAGACTCTGGTATTCAGGCCGGCTGAGGGCTACTTGCAGGCAGATAACCCAAATGTGATGACTGCAACAGTGAAACATGAAGAACATCATTAATAACTTTAGATTAAATTCATTATTAAATTTATCTTATCGACTTTATGAACCATAAACTTTAAGCGATTAAATCAACCTTATTAGTCTTACTATGAGTCATAAACCATATCTTAAACTTACACTTACCTGGTTTATGAGTGACCAAAGACTCAGACTTCTGTTTCCCAACTACAGAACTGAAGGGTGTTCCACAATGAGCAGCTCAATCTCCCAGAGAACAAAATACAACTAGAATGCTTTACAGAGCCAAAAACATTTTCACCAAAACAACTATAACCAGACTTGTCATTACTTACCTCCTCCTCCTCCTCTCACTACTTTATGGTACTAACCTCCAAGCATCAGAAAAAGCAAAAGCTTGAACAATACTATAATAACATGGCTAAATTTATAGCAAATTCCCACTTCATAATCTACCACTGTATAGCTCTAAAAAGTCTAAATTGGCTAGAACTACCCCCTCAACTAACATATACACAGCTTCATACCACCTATAAAATTATCTAGCATCCATCTACTTATCCAGCACTATATACCATTCTACACAAATATGTTCCCACTCAGTCATTATTAGCCAATGACAAAAAACTCCTCTCTGTCCACAGACCTATCAGATCTGCTGGGCATGGCCTGTATTCAAAGACTGGAACACCTTACCTTATCTATGAGGTCTACAGCCTCCCTTCAGTGCTTTAAAACCATTCTGAAATACTTTCTATTCAAACTATGGCTCTGCTCTTGCTCAACCCAGGATAAACTATAGTCCATAAATGTGAGCATGTAGCTATTCATACCTTGCACCTCCTTACTTCCTCTTCTTCGTTCACTTCCTTACTTAAATTAATTTTTCTCCACTGACTCTTTACTTAAATATACCATAACCCTGGTTTGTTTTATCTCACCTCATACTGCAATTGCTGTTTGTATTATACTAACTGACCTTTAATTTCTTTACACTGGGTAGAATTTCTGTAAATATTAAATCACTGTCATATAAGTTGTCTCTGTTTTTACCAGTGCTGTAACATTATTTCTATTTTGGTATAATTATTCGAACTGTACACGTTTTGGTATTTTTTTGAAGATTGGAAAATTATTCTACTTAAGATGTTTACATAATGCTTTAGAGCTTTTCTCTCCAGGCCTCCACTGAAAATGGACACCTATGCAGTCAGACTTCCCTGTAATTAAATGTTGATAAATAAATAATAAATACTATGAATATTTTCACCAACTCACCACTGAGCAGAACCCCGTCCTTCCATTTCGGTAGCCTGCTAGTAATCGGCACAGGTTCTTATAAAAAGAACTGCCCAGTGATGGCTGACAAAGTCCTTCTAGTTTTATACTCATTTTAGTGGCAGTCAGAAAGCCTTGGCCATTCTCAGCTAAGCTCCCTATTTGTTAGTGAGCTGTCCAGTCCCTGTGTTATAACAGAACCTCAGACAGCATTGGACCATCATGTACTGTACACTACTGCACACAGTCAGAGCTGTCCATTACTATGTATATAAGATGCACTCTGTTTCTGTTACAGAATGGCTTCTTAACTACTGCCCATATATAAAATGTTCTTCCTCAGTGGCCACATAGCCATACTCACCTGAGTCTGTGCCATGGTAACATTAGGCTAGTCCATACCACAAGGAACTGTCTAACAAGAGCAGGTTTTCTGAGATTAATTTTAATATACTTTCAGCAGTAAACCAGCATAATTATCTGCTGAACAGCTTTTATATTTAAGGAACTGTTGGCAGGGTTTGATAAGTAGTCAGACGGCTTATCCAGGGAGGTATATACATCTGAACACATGAGAAGTATGAATCATTTTAGATTACCATTGTCAAACTGCAGTGTGTAGCCAAGAAAAAGTACAAAAACTGAATATTCACTTTTGATTTGTTATTGTTCAGTAAGGTACTGGAAGTCCTCCACAAAAGAAAGATGTCACATAAAAATATCAGGAACATAACTATATGCACTAGCTGGTCCAAGAAAAAACACACATGAAACAAAGCATGAGATGAAGCAAAGTAACAAATGCTACTTCAGCATCCAAAAATCTGAGAATAACTAAAAGCATAAAGACCTGTAATTGGTAAAGTATTCAAACTATTACAAATTCCACTTCAACAGTTATTTTTCTTATATGTGTAGCCAAATACTGGGCAGCTTCATCAAAGGCAAACTGGAGAAAATCTTCATCTTGCATCAGTGGGATGAGCAGCTTAGCAATATAAGTATAACACGTCTTAGGCTCATAATAAAATCTAACGTTTTGTATTTAAGGTCAGCAACAAGTCTGAAAGTCTTTAGAACCTGTCTGGTTTTAATTTTGCATTTATCAGTTTGGATTTTTTTTCAGTCTCACTCAGGTGTTTTACATTGATTTACAAATGTAATTATTCCAAACTTTAAGAGATACTTCAAAGTTTTTGTTTTTATTTTTACTGATATGAACACATTTTATGCAGTACATTGCAAGACCCTCCATTTGGTTCCTGGTACACCATACGCTAGACAAAAAGGCTCAAGCAATGCAGGACAGATCAGGCTGTTAAAGGCTAAAGACAAGTTTCACATTCATTTATCTATTTAACATTTGCTAACTGAGGAAGATGACTTGTCTAAAGACCCTTTCAGTCACAATTCAAGCAACAAGGCAAAGTTATTTTTATATACAGCAAAGCATATAACGCAATTTTCAGTTTGATTTAATATAACAACTGTAGTTATTTACATTTTGCAGTAAAATAAAGAAACACCAAATCATGCAATGCGTACTAATATAAGGAGAACAAATAATGAAATATTAAAGTAATTAAGGAGTTGTATGCACACACACACACACACACACATATATATATATATATATATATATATATATATATATATATATATATATATATATATTTTTAAATTTATGTGTGTCTGTATAATAACACAAATAAAATCATTCCAAAGAACATTAATGTAAAAAGAATAGTGAAATATAAGTTGCATTTCTCTCACAAAGTTATTCATAGGACCTAACGTGGCATAGTTAATGTATAAAGCAGCATTCCTCTGGTAATTCACACAAGCTTAAAAGATAATTAAGGCATTACTCTAAGAAATTTATGTAATAAATGGAGTGCTGTGATCATGCTCTGATTTTGGGAATAATGAGGCTTGTTAAGCGCCTTCCTGACATTAGAAAGAGGCTTCAGAAGCTTTTGTTAAGTGCCTCTAAGCACAGCTCAACTCTAGTCTCAAGCTGCAGTGGCCAGTGCTTGTCAGCAAAGAACAACTATAGAAGCTAAAAGGAGCTTTAAAAACTATTAAACTCTTCACTCTGCCATACCTCAAACAAAATGTTGTAAAATAACAAAACCTTTTAAAGCAATTAGCTCCCCAGAACATTTTACTGCTGCCTGCTGTCTGGGATTCAAAATTATAAATTACTTCACATGCCAATTCTTTTTTTTTCTATAAGTGAAAGTATGTGTTAACAGATATAGCTCCATGAACTGCAAAGAATTATGATTGTATCTACCTGATCATAACTACTTATTGGGAGCTATTGATACAGATGTTTAAATTTGCCTCTTGAGCTTCACTTTACTTTGCACTTAAGGTATGTTTTTTGATAAGCATGTCTAAAACATAAAGGGCCTACAGCAAGCTGCATGGCTCTCACTAAAAAGGCCTTGCTCCCATGATGTGGCATTATGCAGTTCAGAGACATGTTAACCACAGCGAGGAAAGACCTCATTATAAGCTAATTTCCATGTTTCTAAATCGCATAGACTACAGCAACATGCAGATCATTTCTGATCTGCATATCATAGCAGTAAACAACTCATTTAGGCATTTGTATTCACCCCACAGTCAGTCTCCCACACACACGCATTTCCCATAGCTGTTCCCCTGACTTCTCTGCCATTACATGGTTCCACCCACCACCAATCTCAGTATTGATATCCATGCCATTATGGCACTTTACTCTTGCATTATCCCTGGTGCCTCCTGATTTTTCCCAGCACACAATCCACATACTGATGTCCGTGCTGTTGGCACTTTACTCTTGTGTTATTCCTTGTATCTAATGATTCCCAAACATCCCTGATCCCCATACCATGTTAGGTAGCTAAATACAACTGAGCAATTTTTTGAACTGCTTAGTGTGTAAGTGCCTTCCTGGAGGTGGTTCCAGGGAGGGGGGCTCATGGCTAATTAGCATATGCCTTCCTTTGGATTGCCTCATTAGCATTCAACAAAGCAGAGGAGCAAACCACACACGATGCTGTATGTCTTCCTGCCACATCACTGTGCAACACAGTGTTAGGTGTTTTGCAGAATAGCAAAAGGTTACTGAGACATATATATGGAGGTGCACTTTTTTTTTGTGGTACTTGATTGAATTACCTCTTGCCAGTTATTATCTAAGACTCAATCATAAACCACTAAAATAAGTATGCATTGAATATACAAAGATTAATAGTTGTAGGGTTTCAGTAGAAGCAGTGCTTAGTTTGTTTTTTTGTCTTTCTAAATAAGGCATAGATAAAATAGAGTCTGTGAAGTAGGTGTTTTCCTTCTTCAGGTGTTCTTTTAGTTTAGCAGATTACTCTTCACTGGCATCTATAGAGAAAGGTTGTCTTAGTAGATGAATTCTCGGATTTATAGAGCAGTTTATTGTCATTAAGCAATATGAAGAATTAATCTGTCTAGAGTTATGCATTGTTGTAATCCCTGAATCCAGACAGCTTCCAAAGCTTCAGAGCACCATCCATGCACTCAAACTGTTAGTCAGCTCAGACCAGCTGATTCAAAAGGGACAGGTGTGGGTGCCAAGGCCTTCACAGCTTTCCTGCTACCAAACAGTATGCTCCTCTGAGTCTTTTGAGGATCAACTGTTGGCTTGCACTGTTCCTTTGCTGGGCGGATAAGTTCCCTTTAGGGAAAAACCCTCCATTTAAAAAATATATATATTTGTTTATTAATTCTTTCCTGTTCAGGAATGTTATTTTAAAGCAAGGAGTTTGTGTTTCAGTGGACTGTCATGGGACTGTATTATACTTTTAAAATAAGAGCACACTTTTTTCTTGTCATTTTAAAAGCTGCTTAAAGCAATTAAAAAACATTTTTTTCCTGTGGAGAAATTGTGTTTATTTTACTTTTTGGGGCTGGCTATGTGTTTTAAGTGTTTTCTACTGTGTTTTTGTGTGAAAAAGACACTTTTAAAGACTTTAAATTTCCACAGACTTTTGCTTCTTGATTTCCTCAGGGGAAAGAGTCATCGTTTTGGCTTGACCATGGAACAAACTGTTGGTCCGATCGTCAATCCTTTTTCCAGCCATAAGAAGAAAAAAACAAATAAACAGGCTTTGCCACCACAGCAGGCTGTGGATGGTTGACTCTACTGTGACAATTTCATGTACGTCAGACCACTCACCTTTTACCCCAGATCCCTCAGGTGCAGCAACGTTAGTTGCTGGAGTCCCCCTGGGTGGACAAGGGATTACTGCTCTTGTTTGTCCTGGGAGTGGGAACAGGGACACCTTACCTGTTTTGTCATAATGTTATGCCCCTCCCTGAAGAAACTGCATTTGTAACAACGTTGGCCCCATTTTTCTGTCAAAAGGAAGCAGAAAACTAAACATGTATCTACTCTTCCTCCAATTTGCTTAGACAGGATTAAGTTACTGGGTTTGGCTCAGGGTTTTATTCAGGTTTTTGCTTCTTCTTATTATTATTTATTGCTTTTGGTAAAAGAAAGAAGCATGTCTCTTTTTCCTGAAAGATTTAAGATTCTGAATCTGTACAGGGAGACAGATAAAGGTGTTTTTCCTCAGTTTGCTGATTCAGACTCAGAGGAGAGCTCAGTTTTTGATCCTTCCCTTGGGGTTCATCTCTGTATAAGACTATTTCCAGAATGTTCAGTGTTTTCAGTGGGAGAACACTGAAGTTTCGCAGTCGCTCAGAAAATTCTATGAGCTGTTACATTATAGAATTTCCTAAACCTTCACTAATTCCTCCAGTTCTGTTAGCTTTGGAGGATATGTGTGTGTGTCTGCCTTCCATTTTCCTTATAGCCAGCCTGCCGCCCCTAAAAAGGCAGCTAGAACATAACAGGTTTCTCTGGCTTTTTAAGTTTTTATATGCTCTTCCCAAACCAATTCCAGCAGCTATAGCTTTAGTTAATCCTATTGTTGCTAAACAGTTAATTCCTATACTACTCTTTCCAATAAGGATGGAGAAATTGTTGACGGTTACAGGAAAACTTTGATTTTCAGAATTTTAATTGGTCAGGCTCATATTTTTAAGTTTATTCTGACTAAGTGTAAAAGAATGAGGAATGTTTTGTCACTGTACTAGTCACTGTTCTCTGTTTACACTGTATGCATGACTAAGTTAGTTATTCTTCAAGGGATATCACCTCTTGTACTGTTTTGAGGAGGTTTGCCTGGATTCTCAGAACCTCGCAGGAGAATGTGAATAATTAAATTTTACTTCCTACTCCCTTGGATAGAGATTCCCTTTTCATTTCTTTGCTGCAGAGGTGATCAAAAACTGTGATGAAAGGGGTAAGTTAAATCACGAATCTCTAAAACTTTTCAAAACTAATTTTTCAAAATTTCTAAGGGATTCTTTAACCCCTCATCCAATTTTGGTAAAATGGAAAGGGTGTTCCAAAAAAAAATCAGAATCCCCAATACCATGGACAGTCCAACTAATCAGCTTGACTATTTAAGGAACATTGTCCCCTCTCCCCACCTTGAAAATCCCATTTTGCTTCAGGAAAGTCTGACACTCCACTTTTCTTTTGGGCAACAGATAGTTTCATATAAATGGGTTCTGAGGATCACTTATCAAGGCTATAGATGACAATGAGAGGATATTCTTCCTTGCCAGGTGGTTATTTCTCTTTCACCAGACCAGACATCTTTTGCTTCATTACATGGTGTTCTTGGGGAGGGGGGGGTGTAGTCCCAAGTGGGTAAATATTCGCTATTCAAGTGTGACTTAATGCCAAAGAAAGAAGATGTTTGGAGAGAAGTTGTGGATCTTTTCTTCTTAGACCTGTTTGTGATTGTACCTAACTTCAAAATGATGTCACTTCACAATACATTATCTCTTCTTCCTCATTCAAGGTCAGTGTTAGCGCTACGGTTAAAATATGCTGATCATCATATCCCTTTTCATCCAGACACCATGTGTTTCTTAAGTTTTTGTGTGTCTGCATCACACTATCAGTTCCCTTCCTTACTGTTTTGACTATCTATTGCATCAAGAGTGTCTTACTAAATGTAGAGCTCATTGCAGGCTGCAGGGTATACTTTTTCTTTTTCCATATTTAGATTACTTTCAAAGTGTCAGGAATTTTTCATTTTTACACGTAAGTGTCACCCAAAGAAACATGGTCAAATGTAACAGTACCTTTAGTGTTTGTCTCTGTAATCTTTTCATTCACACACTTGGATAAATCCAAATCAATCATGCAGAAGGATTTACACCAGTATTGTTGATTTTGTGCAGAAAACAGGTAAGTAGTTCTCAAGTTTGTTCGAATCATCAGATAAAGCACACTATCCCTGCACCCTTATAAAAAGTGTTAGTAATAAATTTTTGGGAGTTGGGGGAAAAAATTCACACCTACTGGGCATGAGCATGAACGAAAAAACAGCAGTTTATGTACTGTGACCATGGTGGTTGTCAGTGACCCCTCTGGGTCTTTATTTTCACCTTTGAGAGATTGAAATGTTGGTTTGAAGCCAAAGTATACCAGAGCCTTAACTGTACGGCATGATACTGTCTCTAAAATCGTATTGGCCCATTCTTACAAGTTATATGTACATGCAAAATATTGTTGGCATGGAACTGTTTTTTTTTTTATATATATAAAAGAGTTAGGAATATTAAAAATATTTTTGAAAGATCAAAATATTCAGATTATAGTGCCAGGTCCAAAATGGCACCACAAAGTGTGGTACTTGTAACCACTGTAAGCACATTCTGGAACTGGATTCTGTAATTTTAAGTAATTCCTTGAACAATATTATTAACCCTGTTACAGGTAACTGTGACACCAAAGGATGAACGATATTATTTACCCTGTTACAGGTAACTGTGACACCAAAGGATGAACGATATTATTTACCCTATTACAGGTAACTGTGACACCAAAGGATGAACAATATTATTTACCCTGTTACAGGTAACTGTGACACCAAAGGATGAACGATATTATTTACCCTGTTACAGGTAACTGTGACACCAAAGGATGAACGATATTATTTACCCTGTTACAGGTAACTGTGACAACAAAGGATGAATGATATTATTTGCCCTGCTACAGGTAACTGTGACACCAATGGATGAACAATATTATTTACCCTGTTACAGGTAACTGTGACACCAAAGGATGAACGATGTTATTTACCCTGTTACAGGTAACTGTGACACCAAAGGATGAACAATATTATTTACCCTATTACAGGTAACTGTGACACCAAAGGATGAACAATATTATTTACCCTGTTACAGGTAACTGTAACACCAAAGGATGAACAATATTATTTACCCTGTTACAGGTAACTGTGACACCATAGGGTGAACAATATTATTTACCCTGTTACAGGTAACTGTGACACCAAAGGATGAACAATATTATTTACCCTGTTACAGGTAACTGTGACACCAAAGGATGAACGGTATTATTTACCCTGTTACAGGTAACTGTGACACCAAAGGATGAACGATATTGTTTGCCCTGCTACAGGTAACTGTGACACCAAAGGATGAACAATATTATTTACCCTGTTACAGGTAACTGTGACACCAAAGGATGAACGATATTATTTACCCTGTTACAGGTAACTGTGACACTAAAGGATGAATGATATTATATACCCTGTTACAGGTAACTGTGACACCAAAGGATGAATGATATCATTTACCCTGTTACAGGTAACTGTGATACCAAAGGATGAACAATATTATTTACCCTGTTACATGTAACTGTGACACCAAAGGATTAACAATATTATTTACCCTGTTACAGGTAACTGTGACACCAAAGGATGAACAATATTATTTACCATGTTACATGTAACTGTGACACCAAAGGATGAACAATATTATTTACCCTGTTACAGGTAACTGTGACACCAAAGGATGAACAATATTATTTACCCTGTTACGGGTAACTGTGACACCAAAGAAGTGGTATATCTTGTTTTGGGTGTTCAGTGTTTTATGTAGGAAAAACAGAAAGAAAGCTAAAGAAACTAATTTACAAACACTATTATGACATTGTTGTATGTAATACTTTCTATAGGCACTCTTTGAAATGCACACCTTTCAACAGTTTTCTTATATTATTTTGGAAAAAATCAGTCCTGATATTAGAGGGAGGCATGGCATGATAAACAACAGCTTAGGGAACTTTATTGGCAATTAAAATAGGATGCCAATTATCCCCCCCCCCCCAGTATTAATAACCATGTCTCTTTAGTTACTGTTTTGAAGCAGAGAGTTAATAAATAATAGTGTTAGTTTTTTACTAAAATTCTGTTAAGTTCAGATTTTACTTGTGGCTTTAATCAAAGTCTCATAGGTTACATTTCACCTGTAACAAAAATAAAAAATAGGGCTTTTTAGGGGTTTTATAATACATTATATTTATTCATGCATTGGTTTAATGTGACCTTTTGTTGGTGTACTTTTAAATCATTTAATTTAATTGTATTCACTGCTATTGATTGATCAATTAATTATGATGTAAGCAAGTTTTTAATATTTAGGAGTGTGTTTAATTGTTTCTGACTCTTTCCGGTGAAGTCCTGCTTCCTGTTCATTCAGGATGATAAGCATGTTGAATTTGGAATTTTGTGCTTAAAAGTGTTGTTTGTCTGATTGCTATTGTGAATAAACTCTGTTTTTTAATTGATCCATCCAAGCTACAGTCTTCCTTTCTGGAGTTGGGGCTTGAGTGGAGTGTGAGATTTTTCATGTGATCATTTGCCTTTATTTCTCCTGCCTTATTTGTTCATAGCACAGAATGATACAAATAGCAATAGAGGGCATTATAGTGCACACAATATAACAAGGAGATCATTTTAGTATGCATAAAAGGAGAAAATGTATATACCTATATACAGCTGTAAGCAGTTTTCAAACTTATAATGTTTAGGTGGGCAAAACATTAAGAGTTATACATAGTGGAGGTGGGCTAACATAAAGAGGGTCAGCAGGAAACTGGAGGAGGGCTTATGTAATGTCATCAGACAGAAGACAGATGTATTTTGGGAATTTGTTGAGGTGAAACTGCAATTGTGTCCTGAACTGTGAGTATGGAGATGATTGCTTGCTAAAGATGAGAGGGGAGAGATTCCCAAATATTTAGTTCAAAAACTGGGAAACAGTGATATGTTTAGTTCAGCCTGAAGTTAGATGCTTGTAAGTAGGAAGTAAGGCTATCATGATTTCTGACATTGCAGTATGGGGGTTGACATTTTGATTTGGATATCAGGGGCTGGAATTCTTGGTCATGTAGAAGCTTATATAATTGAGAGTCTAACAAAACGCCACTTCCTTGCTTGGCAGTAAGACATTTGTTGTGCTACTGTCAGTAGAGCTGTTCCTTTTGGATCTTTAATTATTATGGCATGTGCTGTTGCAATTTTTTTGAGTCCCTAGAATAATTTCAGTTACATATTTGCATATCCATCATTAAACATTGTTGGCTAGTCAGTTTCAAATGCAAGTTTTCTTACTAACATTTAAAATATTGTGAGATTGATTAATTGATTGATTGATGAATGTATGCAAGCATGTATATGTGTATTATACATTTATTTTTTTCTGTTTACCAGGGTACTGCAGTGATTTCAATAGACCAAAAATAGGCACAGCCTTGGTGATTGTAGTCACAATGGTATGAAAAAAAATACAATGACAGAAAAATACATACATTAATATAAACAATAATATAGAGCCTTAATAAAATCCACAAACAAAAAAGATGTGAAAAGTATGTCCATAATGATTTAACAACTTTAACAGCATGATGGGAAGATTTGGAGGCAAATGAAAGGCTTAGACAAAGCTATAGGGCTTATGATGCATTTTGTCTGAGAAACCCTACAGCTGGCCTGATTACTCAGCTATTTTTAGAGATGAGTTGTAATTTCAGAACAGGAGGGGAGGTCTTCTACTGAATTTGGAAATCATTCCTAGAGTTTATGAGCAAGTGTGAACAATGCATGGTTGGGACAATAGAGTTTACTTTTAGGTGCTATCAGCTTGAGAGATAATGTGAGAGACTGCTAAGGCTGAAAGTGGATGATTTAGTTTATCTGCAAGAGGTGAAAATGTTTCAGGGGCTAGGAGTTTTAGAGTATTGAAACAAACAATACTTCAGGTCTCTGCTTGACTAGAAGCCATTTAACTTTGAAAAATGTCAGTCAGTGGTGATTCAGAAAGGGGGAGTAAGGTTCATATGTTCATAAGTTCATAGGTTGGTACTAGGCTATTAGCCCTAGGGCCTATACAAGCCTAGCCATAACAATTCCCTGGATATTTCTTCCCACAAAATTTACTTCCCTGGACCCATCTAGCAGGGAGACTGATGTGATCCTCGTGGTGAATTTCCTATCTCCCATCCGATCGTCAAGGTTCCTTTTGAAGAGGGCCAAGGAGGCACTCTGCTTGACATGTATGGGCAGTCTATTCCAGAGTCTGGGGAGTCTCTGGGTCAGGAACCTATCCCTCCAGCATGTTTTGTTCATTGTCATGACAAGGTTTCGATTCCAGGAACGTGTGGCTCTGAGGGATTGGGATTTCTTTAAGTGGAGCATGTCCAACAGCTCAGGGTTTGACATGGCCTTGTATGTTAAGCAGAGATTGCCTCTGAGTACACAATATGCCACAGAGTATAGCTGGAGTTTTTTAAGGTGGTCAGCATAGGGCATCTGCTTTAGGCCTGTGATTCTTTTAGTGAGGTATTTCTGTGGCCTTTCCAGTTGTTGCAGATGTCTTGAGAGGTACATACCAATCGGAGTGTTGTATTCTATAATGGGTCTTATGAGGGATGAGTACAGTGGGACAATGACCTCCTTTTTTCTGGATGAAAAGCCCTTAGTGATGAGGTGTGTCACATAGAAGGATTTCCTGACTGTTGTGGCGATGTGGTTATAGAAGGTAAGACCACTGTCCACCTGTGTCCCTAAGTCTCTCATCACACTTTCATTGTTTAGAGTACTGCCACCTATGTGATAATTCATGGGCACATGGTTTATCCCAAAGGGGATAACTATACATTACTTGGCATTAAGCTTGAGCCCATGGCTCTGGCACCAAGCATCTGTTTTTGTAAGGCCCTTTTGTAGACTATCCACATCATTTGGGGATTCAATAATGGTTCCCAGTTTGCAGTCATCTGCGGACTTTGTTAGCCAGAGTCCCCTAGTGTTGGCCTGTACTTCAGAGAAGTAGATGCCAAACAAGAGAGGTCCCAGAACTGAACCCTGAGGTACTCCGCTTGTCACTTGTCTGGAGCTGGATTTGGAGTCGGCTACTTTTACAGTCTGGGTTTTGTCAGTAAGCCAGTTGGCAACCCATCAAGTGACGTAGGGATTTATGCCCAGCTTAATAAGTTTATCTATGATTCCAGAGTGGGGGATGGTGTAGAAGGCCTTGGCGAGGTTCAGATAGGCTGTGTGGACCACCTTACCCTCATCCACAGCTCTGGAGACTGATTCAAAGAAGTCAGTCAGGTTCAGGAGACAAGATCGTCTCTTCATGAACCCAAACTGGGTGCGGTCCAGTGTTTGAAGGTTGCCGATGTCTTTGTTTATAAGTTCCATGATAGTGATGAAATATCTATTTATATTTATTTATTTATTTTTTTATTTTTTATTTATTTATTTATTTTTTGGAGAAGGGCTACAAAATGCCTCTGTTATCCATGAAGCTGTGGCTATTATGGGTAGACTGCATTCTAGTTGGGCCAGGAGGATTCCCTTAATAGTAATTAGTATTAGTAATTAGTATGTCATCTGCATACAAAATGCAGTAACTATTTGGAAGGTTTTGTGGTTAGCTGCTAAGGGACAGTGAGAAAATGAGGGACTCCTTTGCTGAATGTGATGACGTTTGAGTGGAACATTCTGGCTAGCATCCTGAAAGTTCTGTTAGAAAGATAATTGGCAAATCTGAACTACTTCATTGAAAACTACACAACTGAAAAGCCTTTATAGCATAAATCAGCGGTCTAAATTTTAAGATTCTTTTTTCAACTCAAAATAAATAAATAAACAAATAAATCTAACAATCGTGTTAAAAAGCAATGATTTGATATTTGAAAGGGAGTAGATGACTTTTACTGTACTGGGTGACCCAGGTGGTGCAGTGGTTCGCATTGTCGCCTCACAGCAAGAGGTTCTCTGGTTCAGTCCTCGGCTGGGGTGCCTTCTGTGCAGAGTCTGCATGTCCTCCCTGTGGTCGCATGGGTTTCCTCCAGTTTCTTCCCATATTCCAAAGATATGCTGCAGGTGGATTGGACACTCTAAATTGGCCCTAGGTGTGTGTGCGTGTGTGTGTCTTCTGTGGAAGGTTGGGCGCTGGGCTGGCAACTTGACACTGTAAAACTCCACTGTCAATCATGAGCGGACAGGTGATCTAACCGGGAAAAGCTGAAAGAAAAAGAATATGACTTTTACTGTATTATATTTAGGGTAGTATCCATGTTGTTTATTGGAAAGAATATAGTTGTCAGAATGTATTCTAACATTTGCTCATATATAACTTTTTTCTAAGATAATTTTCTTTGAAGCAAATGTTTGCAATTGGACAGCAACCATTTCCTGAGGTTGGGTAGGGGTGTATAGGATAAGCCAAAATCACTGTATGATAAAGCTTTGAAGAATGGTTTTGTTTGTTAATGTTAGGCTTTAAATGACTGTTAATTGTTTATTAAGTACTGTGCTATCTACTTTTAAAAACATGAGGTACAACAAAAGAAAATCAGGAGTGAACTGGTAGTATTTGTTTCTGCCTAGCATCTCTTTTACTGTTCTTTGTTGACCATTTTAAAGCAACATGCAACACAGCGTGTAACACCTTAATTATATTATTTCATGCAGTATTCTGGTAAGATAACATGCATTCTGTTGTTTTGATAAGATAATGTGCATACTCATATCACATATTAGCTACTGAGCAATTGATCCTATTGCAATTATTAAGATAATCTGAAATCTGGCCTTCAAACAGCAGTGCTTAGAGCAGGTTGCAAATGCACACAAACAAATGTAAGCTGATGCTTGCACATCAGTGCTTCATATTTATTGCTGTGCTGTACATATATTATAGATATACCTGCTATAAATATTTTTTTGTATTTTTAACTTGTCCTTAACTTTCTCCTCACAAAGACCTTCATAACCATACTTATGCATTTGTTTAATCACTGTCAGTGCAACGAAATGCATGTTATGATTTGTCACACTAGTTTGAAATTATACTGAGACTAGTTACTGTGCATAAAACTTTTCTCCCTGAGCCTTTACAGAAAATAGACCATAAATCAGATGGACATTCCAATACTGAACATATAGATATGAATATAAAGATAAATAAAAGAAAGACAAACATGTGAACAAATAAATAAATCAATACATAAGTAAATGAATACATACATACATACATACATACATACATGAAACTGCATGCCATTTTTCTAAAAACAGAATTATTCAGTGTATGTTAAGGAGCTGATGCACACACGCACACACACACACACACACACACACACACACATATATATATATATATATATATATATATATATATATATATATATATATATATATATATACAAAACTTAAGCAACATATATGGTATGGTTTCCCTAAGGCTGAAATCAATATAAAGCAGACAAATACTTACCCGTTCCTCATTTTGGAAATCTGTGTTATACTGCGCTATCTCTTCTGCTGCTGCTTTCTGAACGAGGTTCCTGCATACCAGCCATGTTGTGAGCCCAGCAATGAACATTCCGATGTCTGGTACGAAGACTCTAATTCCGTTTCCAGCATCTGCACCTCGTACACTGCAAAGAAGATTTCTTACATTATACACAAAGTAACTCAAAGTAAGAAGTATACGGCTTGATTCATTTCTTAATTTCTGTTCACAAAACAGTTGCACTTTTTTAATTTTTTCCCTACAATTTCACAACCAGTTGCTATAAACAGATTCACAACATGTTCTTTTTATTCTTCATATTATGTTCTTATGTTTGCTTTCTCATTGATAGTTATCAATACTTAATAAAAGATAAACACTATCTAGTTTATAAAAATTAGAATTACTGTTCTATTATACTTGTTCTAGCATTACCAATACCTTATAGTCAGCGGTGAAGAAATAAGCTGTAACAGAAACCATTTTTTTTAGGTCTCTAGTAAGGCTTTTGATCATCGTCTCACTTCCTATAAAGTAAGAGTCCATGGACTAGATCTTTTCGCTTTAAAATGGCTTTCAGGCTATCTAAGCAATTATACAGCCAATACTTTTTTTTAGCAAAGCACTACAACCTCATTAAGACTACTTATTGGTCTATTTCTGGGACCCATTTGATGACCTATGCTCTTTCTGTTTTTCACTTACTAGACATGTTAAATCTACAAATTGCTATAACAAAAAAAAAAACACTGTCCATAGCCTTGGTAAATGATTTCATTGTGTAGAGTATAGCTAGCTAGCTCTTGTTTTCTGATGTGTAATCTGTGAGTGCATGTGTGTGTGTATGTGTCTGTGTCCCATGATACTGTCTAGGCAGGGTGATATTAATGTTAAGAAGGAAACCAAATTATTACAAATACTAACTGTAGAAAGTTTGTGGTATGACCATTTGCCTCGGCAGTGAATTATATGTTTATGTGGGAATGAGACCATTAGAGGGCTGTGGATGTGGTATTTAATGTCAAAATGACTCTCTGCAGGTCCAATGCAATTAAGTAGCTACCCAGTTAATGGAAAATAGCAGCTAAGAAAAGCATGTGAAGTAGATTTATTTAAAAAGTGTATCTGTATCTATATCTCTATCTATTTAACTGTCTATCTATGGTAAGACACAGGCTGGTAAATGGAGAGGATGAAAAGAATTAAAGCTTATACTTATGTCAGACTGAGTACAAGGAGGGTAGAGGTAGACCCCACAGGGAGACATCACAGGTAGTTATTAGACATGCACTAACGGAGACCACTGAGTAATCCAGCCCAGTTTCTCCATAGCACTGTCTGGATAAGTGACTTGCCCAAAGTCACACAATAGACAAATGGAATTTGAGAGAATCAATTGGAAGTTGCTTAGCAACAGCTCATAGATACAAACCTCTATGTTAACCACTAGACTGATCACGGCCTACTTTTTAAATGAGAACCATAAGTGGTGTAGACAAAAAAGGTGTGTACTGACAGGTAATGAAAACATGAGGTAGAGGACAGGTGAACAGAGACATGAGGTGTACCTGGCACTCCACCATAATGATCCAATTTATTTTGCTGCAGAGTGATTCTGACTCAAAAATACAAGAACAAAGCTTAAAAAGGTACTTATCAGTCATGACCATTTTGTAGCGGAATGGCATTGTGCTGTTCTTGACTTGGATGTGCTGTAGTTAACATAACTCTTTTTTTCATTAATACTCTAGCTATAGAAAAAGTACAGTTTTGTACCTACCATAAATGTAGATGTTCGAGTGTTCACCCTGCTGCAGTCATCACACTTGGGTTATCCTGTCGTCAGGCGGTCCCGCAGTCGGACGGAATTCCAAAGTCTGGGTCCGGCATTGGTTGCTGTCGCCTCTTCCCTGACGTCAGTGCGCCAGGGGTATATATAATGCAACCAACACCATTTTCTTCAGTTTTTCTTGCCCCAGATGTCAGCTGCCCCCAAAAAGGTGGTCAGAATTAGTACCAAATGGAGTGAACACTGCACAAACACAAAATCCCTTCAGCTATAAGCAAATACATCAGTAAGGCGTAGAAGAGATTTTGCCAATAGATCAGAGGGGATGGAGGGGGGGTAACATGGACTGCAGCAGGGTGAACACTCGAACATCTACATTTATGGTAGGTACAAAACTGTACTATGTTCATCATGTCACCCTGCTGCAGTCATCACACTTGGGTTGAATCCCAAAGCTAAGGTAGGGGGAAGGTATCATAGAGGGTTAGTGGAGGCAATAAGGCCCTGCAGAACTGCAGTGGTGAAGTCCGCCCTGGACTTAGAGTAAAGAGGTAAGTGATAGTGTTTGGTAAAGGTGTGTACTGAACTCCAAGTTGCAGCTTCTAAAATTTCCTTGGTTGGAACCCCCCTGAGAAAGGCTGTAGAGGTAGCTGTTGCCCTGGTAGAGTGGGATCTAATGGTAGCAGGAACTGGTTTCCCATGATGGGTATAGCAGAAACGTATGCAATGACCTATCCATTTAGAAATGGTTTGCTTAGATATAGCCTTCCCTTGAGAAGCTGTAGCATAGGATACAAAGAGCTGGTCAGTTTTTCTGAAAGCCTTAGTTTTGTCGAAATAGTAAAGAAGCTGCCTCTGAATGTCCAAGGATTGCAGGAGTCTCTCACCTTTGTTCTGTGGATTGGGGAAGAAGGTGGGTAAGTGGATGGTTTAATTTAAAGCTGCACTGGAAACCACCTTAGGCATAAAGGAAGGATTAGTTCATAGAGAAACTCTGTCTTGATGAAAAATGAGGAAAGGTTCCACTGCCATTAGTGCCTGTAGCTCTGAAACTCTCCTAGCTGAAGTTATTGCCAGGAGCAGGGCAGTCTTCCATGATAGGAACTGAAGATCTGCAGAGAAAGCTGGTTCAAAGGGAGGTAGGGTTAGTTTTTCCAGAATAAAGTTGAGGTCCCATGTTGGTGTAGGAGCTCTCCTGGGTGGTCTAATGTTTTTTGACCCTCTGAGGAACTGCCTTAGAAGAGGATGTGAAAATAAAGGTGGATCCGTGTTGTAGTGAGCTGAAATAACTGAAGCATGGATTTTAATTGAGGAAAAGGAAAGTCCTTTGTGCAACATCTCAGCTAAATACTGTAGAATGTGAGGCATGTGAGGCTGAATTGTGTCTTGGTCTTTAGCTTGGTTCCAGGCACAAAACCTTTTCCATTTGTCTGAATAAGCCTTCCTGGTGCTTTGCCTCCTGGCTTCCAGAATAACATCCAGAACTGCTTGCGAAAGAGGAGCTGGTTGGATGTTTAGTTGATTTGCCATGCAGTCAGATTTAAAGTTTTGAGCTGGCTGTGAAGAATCTGTTTGTTTTGTTGTGTGAGCAAATGGGGTATTTGAGGCAATATCCGTGATGGGCTGTGGGTCATATTTTTCAATAGCGGATACCAGTGCTGGCGTGGCCAGTCTGGGGCTATGAGAATCAGTCGTGGTCTCTCCTTTTTGACCTTCAAAAGAACCTTTGTGAGGAGAGGTAATGGAGGGAAGGCATATGCTGTCAGGTTTTTCCAACTGAAAGAGAGAGAGAGTCCACTTTCCAAGCTTGATGGTGGAATGTCCTTGTACAAATGTTTGTCAGTTGGTAGTTTTGAGGACTGGCAAACAGGTCTATGTTTGGAAGGCCCCAATTTTGAGTTATCATTGCAAATATTTGTGGATCTACTTTCCACTCGTGGGGATCTTTGATGTTTCTGCTGAGGTCGTCTGCCAATGTGTTCTTCTGTCCTGGCATGAATTGAGCTTGTAACTGGACTTGGTAGGCCAGAGCTGTGTTCCATAAGATCATTGCTTGCCTGCATAGTGGGTAGGAATGTGTACCCCCTTGTTTGTTTATGTACCACATTACTGTGGTGTTGTCCATCTTTGTTGTCCTCGATGTAATAGATCCTTGAAGGCTGTCAGAGTTTTCTGTACAGCTAGCATCTCTTTTTGATTTATGTGCAGATTTCTTTGATCTGCGGTCCATAGGCCTTGAATGCATTGTCCTGCCATGTGTGCCCCCCAAGCGTAGTCTGAAGCATCTGTTGTGATAGTCTGCCTGGCTGGGGGCAAGATGAAAGGCTGAACCTTGTTGAGGTGACATGCCTGTGACCACCATAGAAATTCCTGTTGTAGGCAGGGAATGAGAGATATCATTGTGTCCAAGCTGTGGCTGTGTTGAGACCATACGCTTTTTAGGTACCACTGTAATTTCCTCACATGCTGCTTTGCAAATGGTATTATTAGTATGCAAGATGCCATGAAGCCCAAAGCCTGCAGAATTTTTCTTGCAGTTAATTGGGTCTTTGTTGCCATTGTCTTGAAATATTGAGTCAGTTGTAGTTGCTTGCCTGGCATAAGATAAGCCTTCTGGGCCGTTGTATTCAAGCTGGCACCCAGGAATGTCATTTTTTGTGAGGGTACTAGTTTTGACTTCTTTTCGTTTACTGTGTACCCCAGGCAGTTTAGTAGATGCTTTACAAAGGCCAGATGATGTAAGAGAATGTCTTTGCTTTCTGCTTGGATGAGGCAGTCGTCCAGGTATGGATATATTTGAATTCTTCTTTGTCTGCAGTATGCAATTACTGGTGCCAGGCATTTTGTGAAAACTCTGGGTGCAGCAGATAAGCCAAAGGGCAGTGCAGAGAATTGGTAGTGGGTTGAACCTGCAATGAAATGGAGGTATCTTCTGCAACTTTGTCTGATAGGGACATGCAGGTATGCCTCCTTGAGGTCCAACGTTACTAGCCATGCTTCCTTGCCCAACATGGGAAGTAGCTGCTGTAGTGTTAGCATCTTGAATTTGGGTACTTGTAAGTAAGTGTTTAGAATTGAAAGGTCCAGAATTGGTCTCCGGGCATTGTCCTTTCTGGGAACTAGAAAGAGTCTTGAGTAAAATCCTTGGCCTTGCTCTCGAGTAGGTACCAGTTGAATGGCTCTCATGTCCATGAGAGCTGTAATTTGCTTTTGTGCCTCTGCCCATTGATTTTGTGGCAGGTTTGGCATTCCTCTTTTCATTGGCAAAATATGGAAATGGAATCTGTATCCTCGTGAAATTATATTTAGGACCCATTTGTCCTTTGTGACAATGTGCCAGTTGTCTGCAAAAAGTGCGAGTTCCCCCCCCCCCAAGTGGGCTGCCAAGAGAGTATTGCTTGGCCAAATGAGGTGCAAGTCATTGAGTTTGCCTTCTGGTGGATTGAGACCTGTCTTCTCCTCCCTTCTGTGTTGTAGTGCCCCATTGGCGAGGTTTATACTGGGCTTGTGGTTGTCCTCTGCCCCTTGGGCGTCTGTATTTACCCCTCTGCGGTCTGTCAGTGGCTGGAAAGGACCAATTTTTTGTTGGCCAGTTTCTGCTGAAGAGAGGGGGTTGTACTTGTAGGAAATCTTTGACTGTCTGCATAGATTTTGCCTTATCTTCCATTTTCTTTAAAACTTCTTCTGCTTTAACTCCAAAAAGAACATCCTGCTGTAAGGGAGCATCTAGTAGTTTTGCTTTAACATGATCAGGCAGAGTTTGTTCCTTTAACCAAGCATGCCTACATATAACAGACCCAGTGACAGCTGCTCTGCAGGAGGCCTCCAAAGAATCAAACCCACATTGTAAGGTATGTTTGCCCACCTGCTCAGTGGCGTGCAACAGATCCTGTACTTCTTTCAATTCAGATTGTTGAGGGAGAGTGGTTATTCTTTGCTTTAACTGAGAGATTAGAAATTGCTGATACTTAAGCATATGAAATTGACAATTCAGTGCCCTCATAGCTAGTGTGGCTGAGGTGTAAACCTTTTTCCCCCACATGTCTAGTGCTCTGGAGTCCCTCTCAGAAGGTACTGGGTTTTTAGCCATAGAAGCCTTAGCCCCCTTGGGACCCTGGGAGATAGTCTCTGGGTCAGCTACTGGGCTTTTGTAAAGAAATTTGTGGTAATCAGGCACTCTGTAGTATCTGCCAGGCTTAGCCGGAGCAGGAGCTAGAGAGTCTGGTTGAAACTGGATTCTAAATAGACATCATCCACAATGTCCAAAACTGGTGGGATGGCAAGTGGTCTGTGTTGAGGGAGTAAAAGAAACTCTCTGAGCCTTTTCTTTGAATCAGAGTAGTCTTGACCTTCCCAGTGAAAATGTTCCCTCATAGTGTGTAAAGTTTCCCCAAAGGAGTAGTCTTCAGGAGGAGAAGCTGAGGGAATGGAGTCCTCAGCATCAGAATCTTCATAAGGAGAGAAGGAATAGTCTTGGTCCTCAGAGGAGTCTGAAGAAATGGGCATTTGCTCAGAGGAAGCAAAATCTTCCTCTTGTCTAGGCCTTTTGTCAGGAGGGGGCTGTGAACCCCTGATTAAAGAAATCAAATCTTCAGCCATTTTGAGCATCTGTTTCTTAGGCATAGGGCCTTGAACAGGATACTGAAGTGCAGTCCTTTTAGATTTAGAAGGAGTCTTCAACTTAGAAAACGTTTTAATGGTGAGAGTCGTCGGTCTGAAAACACCTTCGGAAACCGATGGCGTTTCTGTAGCACCGACGTCTTTTGAAGCAAAGTCGTCGGAAGGGCCTGAAGTAAAAGGCTGCGTCGGCCTGGTGCATTCCGTCAAAATTTCCGTAGCGGTCTCAGGTTCCAGATCTGCGGTAGTCAGGGGCTGTGTCGGAGCCTCACTGAGGACCGGAGACCGGATCAGCTGAGGCCTCGGAATCTGGCTTAGGCCTGAGCTGCCTGTCCTTATCCCTGCATTTTTTGTGCACGCCGGTAGTCGGTTGCTCTAACGGCATGGTGTAGTTAAATTTCCTACCGAAGTAGTGTCATGCGAAATTAAAGCATCTTTTAATAGTACGCTTATTAAACCTAGCAAAAAATCGACAAGAAGTGACGTCATGGTCTGGGCCTAGGCAAGGTATGCAATAAGAATGAAAATCCTTATGAGGTATTTGCTTCCCACAAGAAATACAATTGTTAACTTTTTCTGACATTGGTCTGAGGCAAGAAAAGTTTCCCCAATGGGGTACTTAGCTTTATAGAAGACTTCGGTCTGAAATTCGAATTCGAAAATCTCAGGAGTCGGCCGACCGGCACTTGCAAACTGTTTCTGCTTCGGGCACCGCGCGGCAAGAAAGACTGAAGAAAATGGCATTGGTTGCATTATATATACCCCTGGCACACTGACGTCAGGAAAGAGATGACAGCAACCGATGCTGGACCAAGACTTTGGAATTCCGGCCGACTGCGGGACCGCCTGACGACAGGATAACCCAAGTGTGCTGACTGCAGCAGGGTAACATGATGAACATCAGCAGATGGTTCTTTGTATTTGCCTGTGAAAAAGTATACAGAAAATGGCAAATTACAACTTAAAGACACTGCAAGAAAACAAAACTCAGTGAAGGGGGATGTGACTTTAGGAATGATCCATTGCTAGCAGTACTTGAATGGCAGTTGTGCTTAAGTAGCACTAACAACTTGGGGTTGAATGACAATATTTCTCTAAAGCATTATTTTAAAAACAAGAACAATTTGTTTAACTTAAATGAAGATGGTTGTGACAACAAATATTTTAGTTCCATTAATGAAATAATTATAGATATTACTGCATTTCATATATGGTTAACTAATTATGATGGCTCATTATACCCATGCCAGCAGCATTATCTGTGATGAAAAGGGTTATTTTTGTAATTGCCTGTTGATTCCTGAAAAAGGACTTGGAATTTGCTTGAAAGCTTCCATTGTTATTTTGCATGTTATAACATAGCTTACGAATGTTTATTTCAATGAATCTTAGACCACAATATTAATGTCAATGTTAGCCTATGTATCTAGTCCCATAAAACATATTTTGTCTATAGTTACTGTATGCACTTAGGGTCAGTTACTGTCCATATATTATTTTATGATACAGCAGTGTGAATTCTGAGGTTATAGCTCCTGACTGTCACATATTAAACTGGTGCCAGAGGTGTGGCTTCAAAGGTAGTACCATGACATATTAATTGGTGGTAGTTTGAGAGATTATGTGCCTGTTCTTCACATGTAAAAATATTTTAGCGCCAAGCAGAATTCCGTTATCACCTGTACACAAACAGTGTTGAATGCAAGTCTAAGCATTTCTTTACACGACCTATTATATATTGTGATTCGCCATTCCTACAACACTACTATAGTAACATGTTAATATGAAATGTGATTGCAATCCATTCATGTCACGTTGCATAATGTATAAATCTCTGTATCACTGTAACTCATCAACAGCATTTGTGTTAGCTGCCCAGCCTTTGCACTCTACAGACTCCTGTGTTCGTAGGTTTGTACTATGCAGGCGGGCTAAATAACAGAATGTAGAGTAGTCATCTATGCTAGGAAGTATCACTAGTAGGTTTACTTCTCTTCATAATAAAGACCATGCTACTAATCACTGAGGTAAACATATGGGATCCCGTCCAATCATTAAGACTTATTGTCAAGAAGTCTTGGGTGTTAGCATGCCAAAGAGGTTTGTTCAAGGGGTATGAAATCTTTTGGACAATGATCCTATCCCTGAAAGCTGCTATGTTTACCTTATGATGTAAGTTGAGTTATAGAGGGACTGCTTCTAATGCTACCAGTATTTCTGAAGCGGAAGAGCTCTAGTGAAATAGGGCCTCTTTCATTGCCTAAAATACAAGACACAGATATCCACCCAGAAGCTTGTAAAAGATGGAAAATTGAAAGAAATTTTAGTCTACCCATATAGCTAGGGGACCCTAGCTCTTTGATTCTCTTGGTAAGAAAACACTGAGGTCTTCAAAGCTATGAGACATGTTTGATAATAAGAACATTGTTCAGAGCATTGTGTTTAATGACTGGTCTAAAAATGGAGGAATTTACAGGGGATAAGACCTATTTGGATATTCAAGGTCTCATCAGAGAAGCAAATGACAATGTTATGACACCTAGCATAGAGCCTTGAGGGACTCCATTAGTGAACAATGTATTAGGTGACAAGGCATCACCAGCTTTCACAGTGTTAGATGAGAAAGCCAAGGGAATCACACTGAAAGACTCTTATCAATGGCATCAGTATTACCCTCAAAAACATTACTCAAATTAAATAAGCAAAGACTACCCTTCACTGTTAATGATATGACTATGATCTGCTCCAAGATTTCACAGGATAGTACAAGTGAGGCTGGTGAGATGGCAATTTCCAGGGTCAGTTACAACTCTGTCCTCATGCAGCGGCACCATAACCATAACAGAACTCTGACACATACCCTGTGGAGAGGCTGAGATTAAAATGCTCAAGCAGGGACTCAGCAATAACGTACTTTGCACTAACAACAAGGCAGCCTACTCTATTGTCCGAGTTGATGGAGCTGTTATTTTTAGTTTTGGCGATAGCTTCCAGGATCTTGTCCATAGTGGTAATGGAAGGAGCAACGTTAGCATATTCAAGGGAGGATACATTGATGTAAGAAGGAGCTGAAAAGGTTTGACATAAATTTGTCAGCCAGGACATTTGCTACGGCTTTGATATCAGTATAGGTGATATTGTTCAGTTCAAGTTTTGTGCAGTATTGGACATTGCTTCTAATATTTCCAATACAGCTGAAAATTCCTTATGATTTCCTTCACAGGTAGCTACCTTCAATTTATATTCAGCCTTACCATTCCAAAAAATGCATCTAAGATCCCTGTAGACCTACTTATCCTCTTCTTTCTTACTAATAGCAGAAGCATTTTACATGAAGCATGTTATTCTCTTCTACTCTGATAATGTCTGCTCATCTGAGAGTTACACCAGAGGGGGTTTACCCTGAATTTCCCACCATACTTATGCCTAACAGACATTAATGTATCTATACATTGACTGAGATGACTCCACAAATCATGGGTAAGTGTAATAGCTTTAGATATTGGTTCAGAGGGTAGAAAGTACTTTTGAAGTTCCTAAGGCCCTCAAGTAGATTAGCTTTGGAGTAGGGTTGCCACCCATACCATTATCAGCGGGACACTCACAGGTTCATCTACTTCATCCCATTGCCCACTCTGTAAAGCAGTGAGACTTTAAAAGTCTTGCTTTCTAATTGTGCTGAATCACTGGGGAAAAGACACAAATATTTCAGTTTTTTTCCACGGCAATTAGTTACATCACTAACCTGGACCTGCAGTAAGAGCTGTTCCCTGTTAGGTCCGAGTGTTTTAAATCATGCAGCAATTGGGTGCATTTCATAAATGGGGTGGGGATTGGGGCAGGAAGATTGTGGCTGTAGAGCGGTTTGTTTTTAGCACTTCTGCAGCCAGAACAAAACTAAGACTGAGGTTTGCCTTTTTTTTCCTAACAGCAGACCCACCAAGCCATCCATCCATCCATCCATCCATCCATCCATCCATCCATCCATCCATCCATCCATCCATCCAGCAATCTAGCCATCCATTCTAGCAGCCAGCTAGCCACTCCAGCAGCCAGCCAGCTAGCATACCTCTCAACTGTTCAGATTTTCACAAAATTTCCAGATTTTTGTCTCATATTTTTGGTTTGTTTTTCATAAAATGTTTGTTTTCTGCCAAATTAATGGCAAACCATTGAGGACTGAAGTCAGAAAATAGTGATAGTCATTTGACTTTCAGACTTCATATCCTTCAGAAAATCTGTGCTAATGCAAAGCCTGTCATCCTACTAATTTTGCAAGTTTCTAACAGCTATATTTAAAATTTGTCCCTATTTTGGGGCCTTTGTCCCAGCATTATGTATGTCTATGTACAAATTTCTTGCTCTAAGAGGTTGAGAGGTATGCAGCCAGCCACTCCAACAGACAGCCAGCCAGCCAGCTAGCTATCCACTCTAGTAGCCAGTCAACCAGCTAGCCACTCCAGCAGCCAGCCAGCCAGCATGGCACAACAGCCAGCTAGCCAATCTAGCCAGCCAGCCAGCTTGCCACTCCAGCCAGCTAGCCAATCTAGACAGCTAGCCACTCCAACAAAGAAACCAGCCAGCCAGCAAAGACAGTGATTTTAGTGGTAAGTACAAATAGTATTTTATGGTGCTAGCTTTTTAAAAAATGGGAATATTGTATTTTATTTCATTTTTTAACTATTTAATGTTTAAAAGTAAATGGATGCACTGCACTGCACAGCATTTAAATCCATGAAGTGGTTACTTTGAGATTTGCAAGCAGTAGTTTTCAAAGGTAGAAAAAGTATGTACATGCTTGTGTGTGTGTGTGTGTGTGTGTGTGTGTGTGTGTGTGTGTGTGTGTGTGTGTGTGTGTGTGTGTGCTTGTGTTTGTGTGTGTGCGCACTTTATATAGATACAGCGGATATAAAAAGTGTACACACCCCTATTAAAATGCCAGGTTTTTGTGACATATAAAAAATGAGACCATAATAAATCATATCAAAACTTTTCCCACCTTTAGTGAGACCTATAACCTGTACAATTTATTTGAAAAAAAAATAAATCTGTTATGAGAAAAATATAAAAAATAACAAAATATCCAATAAAATGGTTGCATAAGTGTGCATACCCTTAAACTAATAACTTGTTGAAGTACCTTTTGATTTAATTACAGCTTACAGTATTCAGTCTTCTCGGGTACACAGCTGCCATCAATTAAAGAGACTCTGATTAACTCCAAATAAAGTTCAGCTGTCCTAGTAGGATTTTCCTGACATTTACTCAGTTGCCTGCTACAGCAAAAACTATGGTTCGCAGAGAGCTTACAAAGCATCAAAGGGATCTCATTGTTGAAAGGTATCAGTCAGGAGAAGGGTACAAAAAAATTTCCACAGCATTGGATATACCATGGAACACAGTGAAGACAGTTATCAAAAAGTGGAGAAAGTATGGGACAACAGTGACGTAGCAAAGAACTGGATGTCCCTCCAAAACTGATGAAAAGACAAGGCAAAAACTGGTCAGGGAGGCTGTCAAGAGACCTACAGCAACACTGAAAGAGCTGCAGGAATTTCTGGCAAGTACTGGTTGTGTACTAAATGTGACAACAATCTCCCATATTCTCCATATGTCTGGACTATGGGGTAGGGTTGCAAGACGTAAGCCTTTTCTTACACAGAAAAACATTCAGGTCCGGCTAAAATTTGCAAAACAATAGATCAAGTCTCCCAAAAGCATGTGGGAAAATGTGCTATGGTCTGATGAGACCAAGGATGAACTTTTTGGCCACAATTCCAAAAGGTAAGTTTGGCGCAAAAGCAACACTTCGCATCACCAAAAGAACAGCATCCCGACGGTGAAGCATGGTGGTGACAGTATCATGCTTTGGGGTTGCTTTTCTTCAGCTGGAACTGGGGCTTTAGCCAAGGTGGAGGGAATTATGAACAGTTCCAAATACCAGTCACCTTTGGCCCAAAACATTTAGGCATCTGCTAGAAAGCTGAAGATGAAGAGGAATTTCACCTTTCAACACGGCAATGACCCCAAGCATACATCCAAATCAACAAAAGAATGGCTTCACCAAAAGAAAATTAAAGTTTTGGAATGGCCCAGTCAGAGCCCAGACCTAAATCCAATAGAAAATCTGTGAGCTGACCTGAAGATGGCTGTGCACAAGAGATGCCCTCGCAATCTGACAGATTTGGAGTGCTTTTGCAAGGAAGAATGGGCAAATATTGCCAAGTCAAGATGTGCCATGCTGATAGACTCCTACCCAAGAAGACTGAATGCTGTAATTAAATCAAAAGGTGCTTCAACAAAGTATTACTTTAAGGGTGTGCACACTTATGCAACCAGGTTATTGTATGTTTTTTGTTTTTTATATTTTTCCCGTAACAGGTTTGTTTGTTTTTCAATTAAATTGTACAGGTTATAGGTCACATTAAAGGTGGGAAAAGTTTTGAAAAGATTTATTGTTGTCTCATTTTTTTATATCACAAAAACTTGGCTTTTTAACAGGGGTGTGTACACTTTTTATAGCCACTGTACATACATATATATATATATATATATATATATATATATATATATATATCTATATGTATGTATTTATGAAATTTAATGTATAGTTATTTTGGTTGTTCTGGGGTGATTTGGAAGAGGTAGTTTTAAAATGTATGTATAGATGTTTTTTTATTTCTGTTGGATAAATTTAATGTACTTGAAATAATTCTAATGTTAGTTTGCCTGTTTTAGGGTACTTTGCGTTTACAGATGGAAAAGGTTTGGGACAGTTTGCACTTTTTGGGTGGAAACGTGTAATTTATTTTTAATGCCACCTTCAAGAAGTTAAAATGTACTGTTTAGGTATATTTTTATAGTGGTTACTTTGTGATGACTTGTAAGAACTACTTTTAAAAGTGAAAACGTGTGTATGTGTGTGTGTGTGTGTGTGTGTGTGTGTGTGTGTGTGTGTGTGTGTGTGTGTGTGTGTGTGTGTGTCTGTGTGGGTGTGTCTGTGTATATAAGTTTTTATTTTTTGAGGGGACACGTTCATAGGTAAATATAGTGCATAGCTGGTTTTATAAGTGGAGATATGTGTTTGTTTTCCATTTGAATGCTGTCTTTAATACGTTTAAAATGTACTGCTTTGAGTATAGTGTGAATATGGCAGTGTTCTTTATTGCATCATTGTGCTGGGTAAATTAGTGCTATAGGTACAGCTCTACCAGCATAGTCATGGTTAGTATAATATGTAAACTTTAAGAGTTTTTTTTTCTGCTATTTTTAAATAAATATATTTGTCTGTTTAATATGAGTAGTGTGTTTTCTGTAAAGCTTACTTACTCTTACAACTGAGTAATGTGTGGGCTTTTGCAATAGTCCTTCACTTTTAATGTTTAAACTGCATAATGTGAATGGTTTGTGAGATTTCTACATGCTGTAATAACTTTACACTGTTGTACTCAAAACTGCATCTCCTTTACCAGTCCTGTCATGATGTCATGGTAGAGAGTGTGGCCAGTGTCATACTGGACACACCCCATGTCCCACTTTGGCCCACTTAAAAGGAGACAACCCTACTTTGGAGCAGTCTCTGAATGTACAGTAATTTCTCAGTTAACCAGCACACATGGTGATTGATAGATGTCGGATAACTGTAGTTTCTGGTTGCTTGAGAGTTGTTATTAAAAATAGGCCTGACTAATACTGCACCCTATATATATATTTGTCTGGTTTGACTTGTTCTCAGGTTGGGGAGAGAGGGAATTTATTCCTTTCTTCCTTTATAAAACTCTAAAACTCTAAAAACTTAAGGTATGTTTCTGCTGGGAGGGGGAACAGAAATTGCAACACATGAAAATTGTACTGTATTTCTTTGGGTTTTTTGGCTGGTTGCTTCAGACTGCTGGTTGTTTGAGTTCCAGTTAAATGCAAGTTTACTGCAGTTGAAATTGTGATCAATTTAGGGCAAATTTTGAGGAAAAGCACAACAGCCTTTTTCTTGGATTTGAACAAGGAGGAGACAGTGAGTATGCAGGCAAAAGTGATGTTCAGAAGCTCAAGGTCAAGTATATTTCTCCTTCTCACAGGAACTTGGGCAATTTGATCAAAGGAGCTGGCAATGATGACATGTAAGAAACCTTGGCCACGATTATTGATAGTTATGTAAGACTTCTAGTTGATGCATGGATAATTGAAGTTGCCTAGAATCAGAGTATTGGAAGGAAATAATCTGGAGTCCCGCTGATGCATGGATAACTGAGGTTGCCTAAAATCAGAGTATTGGGATTAAAAGATATGGAATCTGGCATCTCAAGGCACCAACTGTGGTCCTCAGCTTACAGTGAAGGGGATCTACAGCTGACACTGAATTGGTGGCTGATTTTCTCAAATTGTGAACAAAATGTCCAGGAGTTCAAATTCAGAATAATGAGTACTGGTACAAATTAACATTTGATGACAAGTGAGAGTCCTCTGCCAGCTCCAGGCAATTGGTCTAAACAGTAATGCTATAGCAACAGTACTGTTAGTACAATTAAACCAAGTTTCTATATCTGGACATTTATGGATGTGTTCAAGTGTTAGGAATGCATCCAAATCAGACAATTTTCTATTTCAGACTAGGACCCTTAAGCAGAACCACTTTGATGTAGCTGGATTGAATCTGATAAGTTGGAAAGTCTAATAAATTAATTTTGCCTAAAAAGGGCACTGTAGGGCAGAAAAGGTCTCAGTCAATATACTGAAGCCCAAAGGACAGTGATGAAGACCATCCTACACAAAGGATGACACCGGTTAATAAACTACATGTTGAAACCCCTTATTTTTGTTTGAAATTGTGGCATCTTTCTCAAAATAGTCAAGCTACTGCTCAAGAGAAGTACTGTCTCAAGTGGGTCTGCTATGAAAAATCACATCTTCTTTAATCGCCATGCATAATTCCATGACAAAACATCTAAATTCTTGGGAATGTTGCTAGTCAAAGTAACAAAACTCCCAAGGCTGCAAAACATAAACCTTTTTTTTTTTTTTTTTTTTTTTTTTTTTTTTGCAAGCAGCAATTCCTTTTCCTCATCACTACTTGCTGTACCTTTCTGCTGAT
Source organism: Protopterus annectens (assembly GCF_019279795.1). Classification (NCBI taxonomy): domain Eukaryota; kingdom Metazoa; phylum Chordata; order Ceratodontiformes; family Protopteridae; genus Protopterus; species Protopterus annectens. Next base: position 1,319,080,464 of record NC_056732.1, read on the forward strand.
CTCTGTCCTGTCTGAGACCATCATATCCACATCTCATCAATAGACACTCACATTATTATTTTGGAATTAGCAGTCCAGCATTTCTGCATTCATTTGTATCCATATTTTGTTTCAGTATTTCCTTATTGTACTTTTTCATCCATGCTCTTGTTTTACATGTATAAAACAAACTACAGAAAGCACCAGTGTTAATCAAAGGTGTAGCCATGCATGCACTGTTCTCATCATGATGTACACGTTGTTAAGTATAAAAAAAGGTATGCTATCCCGAAACATGGCTATACTCGAGCTGTGGAATGAAAAGTGGATGCCTTGCTTTATTTATTTATTTATCTATTCATTTGTTAACTAAGTATACTATTTCAAAGACCTCCTGCAGTTGGCAATAAAATGGCATCATTGTACAGCGGAGGTTGGTATACAGTTCCAAAAGTTCTGACCATACCAATGCTGATAATGATTTCATTGATATATAAAATGTATTTGTTTTTAAGAACACCCTGAGAATTAAAAAAATCTATATTAAAATGCAGATACTACTTTTTAATACTTCACAGGTGGCTTAATACAACCAAGAGATGAAATACTTTTCTAAAATTAAAATATTTTAATGACACCAGAGAAGAACCAGTATGTCATCCCCATGAGTGTTTTTTTATTTGCACATCTTAAAGCAGTAGTGATCAGAATATTCCTTGTATCACCTAATAATCATATTGATAACACTGTTAGGTAGCAAAATCCCAAACGAACTGAGAGTAACTCCACCAATCCATAAATGACAAAAAAACAAGTGGCCAAAGGCAAACAGCAATAATAAAAGTCTAATTTTTTTTTATTACAGTGTAAGCGCTTTCTTAATGAATCACATTACTTCATCGGACACAAATAGCATAGTCTAAAAACAACTTAAATACTACAACCCATCTGTTTCCTACCAATCGTAAAACAACAAATTCCCTCCAAAAATGAATGAGAAAATCAATTACAAATTCTTAAAAAGACACAGCCTAAATATGACATCAGGACTTAGCTTTTTAGTTTCCTAGCTGTCAATACAGGCTTAAGGGGAACACAGTCATTTAACCCTGATCCACAGTGCGCCCCCAGTCTTAAAATCCACTCAAGTTCTGCATTTTCAGTGTCATTCACTATATCTCCCAATCTCATACTCTCTGCTTGTACATGTAAAACTTGAAACAGAAACGTGTGTGCATCCCCTGCTGCAAGACTATGTTTTGCCAATGCACTATACTCGTGCCCCTTCCTAGTACAGTACAAATGAATGTAATGTAGACGCATTTGAATGTTGTGTTCTCGAGAAAGTTTTTATTAAGAAAGGTGATGATAGGTTAATAAAAAATGTTTTACTATTTAAAGAAACTATTTATATATTAAAATATAATACCATGTCACCAAATGGTTTAAATTTAGAAGTAAACTGGAAAAGTCTGTTATAATTTTTATAAGTAGTAGTTTTTTCTGAATATAATATATTTTCTTTATTTATTTATATGTATTTTGATAGATTAATTTAATGTAATTGATTAATTGATTAGAGTATATATATGAAAGGGTGTGTTTTGTAATTTGTGCTCATTGAAGGCTATTATGCCGAGGCGCTAAGCTGGATTAAATTTCTTTGTGGAACTGGCGTTGTTTTTGGCTGTTGCCTTATTCTTTTTGTTGTTTGTGATTTCTGGCGTTATGGATACCAGTTCTTTGCTTAATACTCTGAGAGATTTTAGAGAGAACTTTACTCCGCCAGTTAATGGCTTTACTACAGATACAGGTGGTGGCAACGAAGGTACTAAGAATGTTTCATTTCTTACGGATGCTAACGGTCGCTCTGTTGGGTCTAATAATTTGTTTCCCGTGATGACAGTGGTTCCTGATACTGTGGTGAGATCGAAGGTTTCCATGGATGCTCCAGGTGTGTTTCCCGTGATGATGGCGATTCCTGAGGCTATGGTTAGAGCAAAGGCTCCTACGGATGTTCTGGGTTCTCCTGTAACTTCGGATACCCTTCAAGGCAGCAGGTTTTTGTCTACAGTTACTAATTCTCATCAAGCGAAACCTGGAGAGAATATGGCACCTAATGGTAACGTTAATTCAGAATATATTTCAAATTTTTTTCAAGAAAGACAGCAGAAATTTGTTAATCCCTTTGATACCTTAGGTGGTCATACTATTACCTCTACATTTCCACAAGAAGTTCAGGATACTGTTAAAGAGTTTGAAAAATTGTTATTCCGGGAAGCACACTGTCATTTTATCTTACTAGGATTAAACAGGTATGTTGAACTTGATATTTCCCCACGGGGCTTAAGGGCTTTTAAAAGTCCTGCGACACCTTTTGATAATGCTGATAAAGATGACTTAGTGTTTAAAGACCGCTGGCTTTTGGCAGCTCATAATTGTGCAATGGAGTGGGTGAAGATACTTGTGGACAGAGAACAATTGCTTTTACAAAAACTACAAAGGCAATTACACGCTATGCATTCTAGATTATTAGTAGATATTGGTACTGTCAAGGTCAATGATATTTTCGGTAATCTAAAAGAAAATCTTAATAGATATGAGAGTGAACAAATACAACATAAATCAACAAAAATTAAAAGAGATATTAAAGATTATGATAATGGGCGAGCGTTTCTTTGGAAACGGAAACAATCTTCCCGCCCCTTTAAAAGACAGATAAATACAAATAACAAAAAACAGCTTTCTGTGTCATTTGCTTCTTCGGAAGGTTATGGTTTAACTATGGACTCAGATGCTGATTATAATGATTTTCCTCCCCTTCCGGCTGCAACAGATTCTTTAGGTCACCAACAATGCTTTCGGAATGAAGGTAATAATTCAAAAGAGGAAATAAAAAGAAAGAGCGGGTTCTTCGCCGGGTGAAGGACAATCTAAACAAGTATTTAAGAGGGGTAGATGGAATTGATTTTACGAACTCTGCCTTAATCAATGACTCTAATGTAATAAATATTTCTGGCTGTAATATATCTAATGAAGAAATATCTGTACTCAATTTGGGTCTTAAATTTGTTCCTACTGTTATACCTAGACATCATTTACTTAAACAAGAGACTTTTAAATTTGTTAGAAAACTTCACTTGAAATATTATTTCTCAAATGATAAAAAAGTCTCTTTTCAAGATGATGTTTGTCTTGATGAGGTTAATAGTGATAGTGATACTACTGTGGACAGTTATTATTCATGTCTTTCTGATGAAATGTTATCTATGTATTCTCAAGCATACTCTTTACTCAATACTGATGGTATTGATTTTCATAGCAAATTTATACCTCCATATAATAATTCTACCATTATTCAGTTTTCTGAAATGGTGCATTTCTCTATTCAAGAAATGATGACTTCAGCAAGTAATGGTCGTTGGATGTATAATATGACAAAAAATGAATGGGATGCTTTGAAAAATCTATCAATTAGACATGATATTGTTATCAAACGGTCTGATAAAGGAAACAAAGTAGTATTACTTAATCACAAGCAATATTTAGATATGTGTATGGAACATTTAAGTAACCCTTTAACATATGAAGTTAGTGATTTTCATAGATATTCAGTAGCTATGAAAGAATGCACCTATTTACTTGATAAAGGTGTTAGATTAGGATATATTTCTAAAAATGACCTTGATAGAAAATTTTGTTTGGATAACTGTAATTTAGCTACTTTCTATTGTCTCCCAAAACTGCACAAAAGTATGACAAACCCTCCAGGCCATCCTATTGTTTCGGCAAGTAATTATTTTTGTCGTAATATGGGTATTGTCATTCATAATTATTTATTACCATATGTGCAGAAATTAGAGTCTTATATTAGAGACTCTTTTGATTTTATTGATAAAATAAGTGAAGTTATTTGGACAGAAAATATTTGGACAGGGTTAGTGTCGATGTTGTTAGCTTATATACAAACATCAGACATTCAGATGGATTACAAGCATTATACTATTTTTTAGGAGATAATCCAACCACTCACTTTATAATGGACTTAACTTCTTTTTGTCTTTCTAATAATTTTTTCAGTTTCAATGAAGTTATTTACCATCAACTTAAAGGAACTTCTATGGGGGCATCTTTTGCCCCCATGTATGCAAATCTGTTTAGGCCAAATTTGAATTAGAATATGTATATACTAATAAATTTTATCAAAGTCATGTTTTGTTATACTACCGCTACATAGATGATTTGATCTTTCTTTGTAGCAGTGGTTATGAATATATTCATGAATTTTTTTCAGATTTAAATAATAATAGATATAATTTACATTTTGATGGTCTACAGTTTGGGAATAAAGTTCATTATTTAGATATTTTATTATCTGGAGAGGTAGGTAATCGGATTCAAACTACTGTATATCGTAAATTTATTGATGGAAATCAGTTCCTTTTTGGAACCAGTTGTCATCCTTCACATACTTTGTCTGTCTTACCTTATGGAGAAATTATTAGATTATCTAGATTGTGCAATAATGAATTAGATTTAGAAAAAAATATTTATGATTGTATTGTTATGTTTCTAAAAAGAGGCTATAGTATGGAAATATTAAATGCATCTATTAATAATTTATTAGATAAAGATAATAATAGTAATGTTAATAAATTAATGGTTAATAGGAATAGAGAAGATTCTATTTTTTCTCCATATGTTAAAAAAGTTAAAACTGTGGGGAATAATAAATATTTAAAAGTTTTTGATCAAGAAATCCAGGATATTTATTTTGTTACTACTTATAATGTATTTAGTAATAGAATTTGGGATATTATTAAATATTTCTGGAAATTTTTGATTTCTGATAAAAATCTTTATGAACTTTTTCCTAACATTCCTAAAATATCCGTTAAAAGAGGTCAAAATTTATCTGACAAACTGATAAAAGCTTATTATATTTTTCCTGTTAATAAGGTTAATTATAATATACATATATATGGTACTATTGCTTGTGGCCATTGCAATATATGTAAATATGTGAAGTTATATTTTGATAATATTAATGGAGTTATTTTTAAACCAAATAGTAATTTTTCTTGTAATTCTGTAGGTGTAATTTATTGCATTAGATGTCCTTGTAAACTGTATTATATAGGGGAGACAAAAAGAAAAAAAAAAATTTAAAACTAGAAGAACACATTAGAGATATAAAAAGAGGAATATTAGTTAGCCCAATTGCTTCTCATTTTATGGAGTTTCATAATAGTAATGTAGACGCATTTGAATATTGTGTTCTCGAGAAAGTTTTTATTAAGAAAGGTGATGATAGGTTAATAAAAATGTTTTACTATTTAAAGAAACTATTTATATATTAAAATATAATACTATGTCACCAAATGGTTTAAATTTAGAAGTAAACTGGAAAAGTCTGTTATAATTTTTATAAGTAGTAGTTTTTCTGAATATAATATGTTTTCTTTATTTATTTATATGTATTTTGATAGATTAATTTAATGTAATTGATTAATTGATTAGAGTATATATATGAGAGGGTGTGTTTTGTAATTTGTGCTCATTGAAGGCTATTATGCCGAGGCGCTAAGCTGGATTAAATTTCTTTGTGGAACTGGCGTTGTTTTTTGGCTGTTGCCTTATTCTTTTTGTTGTTTGTGATTTACAGTACAAATGATCCCTAATCCTTTCCCTGAGCCATCGATTGGTCTTCCCTATATAATATTTAAAACAACTTACACAATGGGCAACATGTACTATATTCTGAGTATTGCAGTCTGCCCTAACCTTTAATTGCCATAAATATCTTGTGTCAGGATGTCTAAAGAATCTAGATTCGCCAACATATTCACAATACATGCATGTTCCACATTTGCATGTACCTACCTCTAAAAAATCTAAGGAACTAATTGACCTGGAGTAGCAGAGCTGCTGTTTCAAATTCTTCCTATTTTTATATGTGAATCTAGGTTTTGTGCCAGCAAGTTCACTAGTCTTTGTCATCCACTGTTACAATATGCCAGTTTCTACTATTTATGTTCCTAACCCTACCCACATCATGGGTGTATGTTAGTACTGGAATGTGTTTATCAGCATGTCGATACTCTCTTCTGACACTGTTATTACCAGAGAAGTATGGAGTACCCCGTCCTTCCCTCTCACCTTTTACCTTCAAATGTGCTTGGTCTATTTCTTGTTGATTATACGCTCTTTCAACAAAGGCATTTTTCAAGAAATCTAACTCATGAGCAAAGTCAGTGTTACATCTAAAAGGAACCTCCTGCACGAAGGCAAATGCATGGCTCAGACCAAATAACCAGCAAACCAAAGTATAGAGCCAGCACACTGTTGTTTTTTTTTACGGGTTGTTTTCCTTGTGGCCACTGCACCAATTGTGATTACATATGTAAATCAAAACAGTTTTCCAGCAGAAATTGTGCTCGGGTTTATGATCTGAATTTTTTTGCCAATTGCAGCAGTGATTGGCTTGTATATTTGGCCACATGTAATTGCGGTTCATTCTACATTGGACAAACTTCCCATCCACTTAGACTAAGAATATCAGAACACATCAGCAATATTAAGAATAAAAAGGTTAATAATGCACTTTTCAAAACATCATTTGGTACATAAAACTGCCAAATTTTCTTTTATGATGATTGATATTATAAAAGGGAAATCGCTCAAATAAGACTGGTTGGCATTCCATTTTAAATGCTAAAGAAAAAAAGTGGATTGTCAAGCTAGGGGGATTATTCTCACCTGGCCTCAATGAACAATTTTAGGAAGACCCAATAAGCTTCAAGGTGGGTATATTTAAACAACAATGATTGATGTATTTGCTTCACACTGAGGAAGGCTGTGATATTTTCCAGCCGAAACCGGTCTGTTTTTTGTTGTTTATTTATTAATAAAAGTTTTCAGGTCACAGTATGCTGGCTCTATACTTTGGTTTGCAAAGTCAGTGTTGTCACAAGAGAGTCTGGATGCCCTTAACACCTGACCTTCCACTATGTGGACAAACATATGTGGTGGATGTATACTAGCTCTATATAAAAATGAAGGATAATAACATTCCTTTCTATGTAACCTTGAAGATAAACCCTCTTCTTTTCTCAAGATCGTCACGTCCAAAAAATCAATGGATGAGGGCAATTTATTTAAAGTAAATTTTAAAAAGTGTTTACTATTATTTAAAACATTAACAAAATCTAGTAAACCAATTTCATCACCTTTCCATCCTATAAAAAAGTAATCGACAAAGCGTCAATAGAAATGAACTGGAGAATTACCTCCTACAAGAATGCACTGCTGTTCCCATTCCATCATTACCAAATTCGCATAAGAAATGGCACAACTTGTGTCCATAGCTACCCCTGCTGTCTGCCAATAGCAGGTATCATTAAACAGAAAAATATTATGTTTGAGTACTATTTCCAATAACATGCAAATGAAATCTATCTCTTGTATCCTATGCTTACTGTGCCTAATCAAACATGCTTTAACCATAGCAATTCCCTCTTGATTAGGGATACATGTAAATAAAGATATTACAGCTAGGGTTACTAAGAGATCAAATTCTTCCTTCAATGGTCTCATAGTTGCCTTGTTAAATCATTTACAAATGCTGTGTCTTTTAATACTACCAGACTATCATCCAAGACTGTCCTGAGCTGCTTCTCTAAATGTAAAGAAATCGGCTCCATAAGCCATCCCGCTCCAGCTACTGTGGGCCTAAATTTAGGTTTAGTGGGATGTTTATGTATCTTGGGGAGCCCGTGCATTTGTGGAACAATGGGTTTGCCAACAATAAAAAATTCAAAAGGTTCCCTACTCATAATACCTAAACACATGCTTTCATATAGTGATTCATTAATATGGTCTTGCATGGTCTGTACAATGTGCTTAACTTGAACAATGTCATAAACAGTTAAATCCGATAACGTACTTTGCATTTCTATGTGATAATAATCAGAATCCAATATTACTATTGGTCCGCCCTTATCAGAAGGGCAAATCACTATGTCATTGGTTTTTTGCAGGTTACTAATAGCTAATTGCTCATCTTTAGACAAATTGTTATAACTGTTACTCTTCCCATAGTTGCAAGCATCATACAATTCTTTTTCGCATGCCTGAATAAAAATATCTACATTAGAAGGAAAAACAGGCATAAAATGACTCGTTTTTTTTAAACCAACGGTCCCAATGCTTTCATTATTACTGTACAGCCTTTTTAATGCAATATTACGAGCAAATAAATGTATTTGAAACAGCAATTCACTTATATTGGACTTGTTGGAAGGTATAAAAGTCAAACCTTTTGATAACAAGGAAATTTCTGCTTCAGTGAGGTCATATTTTGAAATATTCCATACTAGTCCTGACCTTCGGCACCCCACATCTTCATGAGCATCATCATTTGAACAGAAGTTGGTGGTTCCTTCCTTTTCTGCCCTCCCTGCTGCCAAATGACCTCTTTCTCTAGTTCCGAAATGGTAAAGGGAAAGTCAGAAAAACCTGCTCTTTGGGAACTTGTATAATTTTCTGTCTCACCACCGGTACCGCATCTGGAGCCTGGGAAATTCTACAAAAATCTGGACAGTTGAGAGGTAAGTACATTTTCAGGGAATTGTGAGTTTCAGTGCATTTTCAAGTCAATATATATTTCAGTGATTTTCATGGAATTGTGAGTTTCAAGGGAAGAAAAGTTTACTGTTGCTTATGCTAAGTCTGTTTTCAATATGCAACTAACAGTGTTGTTTAGCAAATGGCAGTCACTGTTTGTACTACAGAATTTGAAAGAAATGTTAATAGCATAATTGTCTTTGGTGCAGAAGGATGCGGATTCTACTCCCACACCAGGTACCTGGATCCCTGATAATGAAGTGACCATTTGACTGCTGATTATTTAATTTATTTTTAAGGGGGATAGGGGTTCTACACACCTGAGTATGTCCTACTTTGTATAAGATGCCTAGTAACTATGAACTTGTTGTCAGTTTGTCAGTCATTCCCTATTGCAATATTACCAGTTTACCAATTTTTAAATGTAACATGGGCAATTAACTCTTCAAGGGCAGCAGGCACTGAATTTGTAGATGAAACACTGAAATGTAAAGTTGCTTGCCAGTAGCAACCTCTTCATTACCTACAGATCTCTTTAATGTGGAATTATTCAGATGACTTTTACTTCTGCAGAGACTGTGGTTATTGACAGATATTGGCAGATTGTAATGACAGAAGTTTGAGTGGACTTTTATGGTTGAAATTTTCTGAAATAGTTTTGTCATCATTGGTTCATACGTTTTGTTTCATTGTTTACTGGAAGAATGTTGAAGACTATACATTTAAAACAGATTCTAACAAATGGTTTTGTATTATACAAGGAATTTTTTAGTTTTGGGTTTAGTTGATGTCCCCTCCCCTCAGACCAACCATGTTTTAGTTGAATCTCAAATTACCTATGTACTTTGACCTGTACTGTAGAAATTTGATAGTCTGTATTCACCTTTTTGAACTTACTGAAAGGAAAGCCTATATGCCTGTTTTACTTGTGTCTTAATTCCCAATGTAATTTTAAATCCCTGTTTTAGTTGTGTCTTAAATTACCTATGTACTTTGAATGCATTTTTGTTATTATGCATTAGATAGTGGAGCTTTTCTCCTCGGGCCTCCACTGAAAATGGACATGTATCCAGTTGGACTAGCCCGGTTAACAAATGTAAAATAAATAAAATAAAATAAATAAATAAATAAAATAAAGGAATATAATGTAATACAATCAGGAAGGTGAAAATGTACAAGGAGCCTATTGTTTGAAAACTGCCCAAAGATAAACTTAATCCTCCACTGGTCAGAAGCATTTTCTTCGAATGTAGGTTTTAATGCCATTTCAATGAATGTGAGTTTCAAGGGCAGAGAAGTTTAATGCTCATGCTAAGTCTGTTTTCATTGTGAGACTGTATTTTTTGTTTAGCAAATGGTTATTGGTGTTTGTGTTATTTTATTTCAATATCTGTAATTGCTGCAGAAATAAGAAAACAGTATGTACACAGACAAGTTTGAACAGTGTTTATAGTAACTGGGGAGAAATAGCCAAGTAATAGAACACTAGAATGGCTGAAGTGGAGGCTGCTGTGAGGTGGGGTAGGGTGTTCCTGCAAAAGGGACTGCTCTGGGGGGCCTAGATGTATTACCCTGCCTAGGGAACTGTGGGATGGTTGTTTGGTTAGTGAATGGAGGAAAACATAAGGCTTCCTAGGAATGTACATAATAACATTATTGGGGGCATGTGAATACAGGGCAAGGTTAGGGCTCACTGATTTAGCCGGAATAATAAATAGTTGCAAATATGGGGAGGAGGACAGGAGAAAAGTAGAATATAAGAAGTGACCAGAAAAATACTTAAGAGGGACAATAATCTTATTTCTTGGAGTCAGGTCAGTAGAATGCTGAGCTGAGTTTTCTAGGAAATTATATTATTTCCTACTATAATGTTACCAGATGAGGACATCCACCCCAATCCTGGTCCATCCCCTCACACCAACACTACTATCACTGCCATGCCCACAAGGTACCAACCTCCCTCCTGTCCACCTAAATACCTATCACTCTATTCCACAAACCTATAAAGTTTTCCAAACAAAATAACATAATTTCATGCTTGGATTGCCCACCACTCTCTCAGAAACTTGGCTAAAACCACATATTACAAACTCTGAAATTCTGCCTCCTGGATATAACATCTTCTGGCAGGATAGACTTTGTAAAAAAGGGGGAGGTGTCGCCATCCTATACTCTGAACAACTTAACCTCTCCCTCGTCTCCTTACCACTCCCAGACTTCTCCCCAGCAGAACTTATCTTTCTTGACTATCATCTCAACCCTCATTAAAAACTGGCCATACTGTCTATCTACATACCGCCTGGCAACAACATTCATATCCTTGAAAATATCTTATCTTGGATCTCCCAAAATATATCATATGAACCAATCATACTAGGCAATGTTAATACTGACTGGAATAAGCACTCCCCAACCCCCCCAGTTCCTCTATTAACTTATTCGGGTCTATATTATAAGAACAAAGTTTTACAACTTCGAACACCATATGGGCGACACCATATGAGCAAAGTTGTAAAACATCAAAACCAAAATAAAAAATGTAAAAATAAAAGAAAAAACTACCTGATCACTCTGAGCAGGAGGGCAAGCTTCCCTGCATCCCCCACACCCCCCACTACTTAAATATACCACCACTGAGATTGCACTACATTGAAGTAAAGAGAAGAATTCATTACGGCGGTCTCCAGTCACACTTGTGAGGTTTTAAATATTTGACCACTTGATGTCGCCCATATGGTGTACGAATATTTAAAACTTTGTTCTTATAATATAGACCCACTTATTCAGATTCAATCAATTTATTTCTTCTCCTACTTGCATACACAAAAACTCCAGCTCCATACTTGATTGGATCTTAATTTCAAACCCCAATGAGTATCACAATCCTACCACCTTACCAGACTCAATAAGGGATCACCTCCCTATCTCGATAGAAAGGCTACCTTCTCAAACCCATAAAACCCACCTCTACAGACAGTGCAGTAACCTGTCCAAACTCAATGCAGAAACGTTTAACTACCAACTTTCACTGATCAACTGGTTTCACCTGTATAACCTTCCCCTAAATGATGCCGTTCTTGAATTTAACAAAATGTTCCTAAACATACTAACTGCCCTAGCTCCCATTAGGAAAATTAGGATCAAACTAAATCCCACCCCCTGGCTCTCCAAAGATACCCTTTCCACCATGAAACTTAAGAGTCAATACCTGGAAACAATGGCCTAAGTCAAAATCTCCTTCTCACCTCCTTAAATATAAAGAACACACAAACTTATTGTTCAGGACAAAACAAAATTCTATCAAGAATCAGTTTTTTAATCCAAACAATTTCTGGCACACTACGAATAGTATACTCCATCCTGGTGAACCCTCTACCTCCAACCATTTCCCTGACAAAATCCATCTTGAAACTGCCACTCTTCTAAATAACTACTTTATAGACTCTATCAGAAAACTAACCTCCCCAGACAACAGCCAAAAACTACCTTTGACCCCCTTGACCACCCGGCCCCAATCAGCCATCTCCCTGAAACTGTTTCCACTGCCTATATCAAATACCTTCTGCTAAAACTGAAACCTTGCTCACCATCTTTTGACAACCTACCCCCCACAATTTCTTAAACTTGCTGCCAACTCTATAGCATATCCCATCTTAATTCTTATTAACAGTACTGTCAAAGAATCCTCAGTTCCTGAGATCTGGAAATCCTTATATACTATTCCACTAAACAAGGGAGGTAACTCCATTGAACCTACCAATTACTGACCAATAGCCATCCTCTCTCAACAATTCTCCAGAAATGCATTCACAGGCAACTTATGTCCTATTTATTTCATGAAAACCTACTTACCCCCTCTCAGCACAGATTTAGACCTCACCACAGCACATCCACAGCCCTTCTGTCTTTAAACCAGACAGTAGCAGAAGCAAGGGACAAAAATAAACTTGTATCATGTGTTTTTCTCAACCTCTCTAAAGCTTTTGACACAATCTCCCATCCTAAACTCCTCTCTAAACTATCAGAATTAAACCTCTTCACCTCCACTAACCTCTGGTTCTTCAGCTATCTCAACAACTGACAACAATCTGTTAAATGGCAGACTTCCTACTCACCCTTCTTACATATCCAAACTGGTGTCACCCAAGGATCCATCCTTGGCCCCCTTCTCTTTAATATTTTCAATAACAATCTTCATTCTGTCTGTACCTCATCTTCACTAATCCAATACACTGATGATACTACTCGTATCACCCCCTCTGACAACCCCACTGACCTACACTCTCTCACACAGAGTTCCTTTAATATCATCGAACACTGGCTAACTGACAACCAGCTAATCCTTAACCCAAAGAAAACCAAACTCCTCCTTTTCATCTCAAAACCTTTATCCCATCTTAAAACGTCTTTCAGTCTCTCTTCTCTTGACAGCACCAATATTTATGCAGACTCCCACTACAAAACTTCTAGGAATCATAATTGATGACCAACTGAAATTTGACCATCACATCCTACAGTTCATCAAAAAGACCATTCAAAATCTAGGTTTACTATATAGGCATAAAACATTCTTAACTAACACCACTAGGACCTCACTTGCCCAAGCCTATCTCCTCCCCTGCCTACTCTACGCTTCAGCTACATTCCCATACACTCAAGCAAATCTCCTAACCAAACTAGAACAAACTTACAGCCAGATAGCCAGATTTGCCTGTAATCTCCCCTACAAATCCCATCACTGACTCACACTAAAAAAAAATCAATGGCTCGAGTTCCCACAACTACTCCAGCTTTCACAGCTACAAACTGCACATTCTCTTTTCTACAGACCTAAAAACTGTCCCTCCCTGTCCACCCTCCTATCCTTCTGCAGACATACATGATCTTTCCTTGCCACTGACTAAGCACTACTGAATACCTACAAGTCCAACAAAACTATAGGCAGGCTACTTTATAAATGATCCATATCTCAAACCTGGAACAAACTCCTATCTAACATACAACATACCTCCCCTCTCAGACTCCTTTCAAAACTTACAACTCTCTTGCCCTAATAAACTAGCCAGCCACAACATGCCTACTCTCAGCAACCTATCCCACTATGCTCTCAAAAGACCTATCCTTCTCTATTCATCTACTACTTCTCTTCACCATATCCTATACCTACTACCTCACCCAGCCAACTAACTGCAACCACACTCCATCCTTTCATACTACAAACCATCTTAGCCTACCTGTCTTATATTCACACTTCCCAATATCTCCATGCCTATACCCCATACAACATCATCTTCTCTTCTCTCATAAACGTATTACTCCTCACATATATTCTATCCCTACAGCAACTAACTCATCCCTCATAAATCTAGCAAAGTTCAACCCTGACTCTAAGCAGACAAAGTACCTCTCCAACCTAATGCTATGTCTGACTTCTACTCTATTATCAGGAGACATACACCCCAACCCAGGCCCATCCCTATCACCTTCAACAGATAAATCCATACTACTCACCTCCTTAAATGCCTAAAGTATAGTTAACAAAATCCCTAATCTGCATGCCTGGCTTACATATAATAAACCAGGCATCTTGTCCATCTCTGAAACCTGGCTAAAACCCCATATAAAAGATTCTGAAATAATTCCCCCCAACTACTCTATAATCAGAAAAGACAGAACCAACAAAAAAGGAGGTGGAGTAGCCCTTCTACATTTATCATCCTTATCAGTTACTCCTTATAACAAACCAACTCCCCAATTCAATAATGCAGAACTACTCCTGGCATTACGTCAAGTAAATAAACATAAGCACATATGTATAGCCTCCCTCTACATTCCCCCAGGTGACAATATTTCTATAATAGAGGACATACTCTCCTGGTTTTCCAATAACATTAACAATGAAACTATATTTATGGGTGACATGAATATCAATTGGTCTACAATACAGTCTCCCACAAACCCACTTAACATTAACCTTTACAACTTTTCTCAGCTGATCAACTCCATAACTCGGCCCTCATAAAAACTCTCCAGTTGTAGTGCCCTAGACTGGATATTAGCCTCCCACCCTCATTACTTCTCAAATAGGGGCATCCTGCCTGACTCCCTTAGTGACCACTTGCCCACATTCACACACCAACTTGCCTCACCCCTACATCTTACTCATAATTTTATTACTACTCGCTGCCAAAAAAACTTTAACCCCACTGCCTTTTCCAACTCTTTAAAAGCAATCAACTGAAACACCCTAAAAACTCTACCCCTGGAACAAGCGGTCACCCACTTCAACTCAACTTTTTTAAACCTCTTAGAACATCATGCCCCTATAAAAACAAAAATAATAAAAAACAAAACTGCCCCTTGGTTAACAAAAAACACACTAGCAACTATGCACCTTAGAGATAAAGCATGGTCATCATATCAGAAACACAGGACTCCCCTAGCCCAAAATGAATACAAAACACTCAGAAAGAAAGTAAAAAAGCTCATCATTTCGATAAACAGAATTACTTCTCCATACTCCAAAACACCAATAAAACAAACCCCCCAAAATTTTGGAAATATCTCCACCCTCCTTAATCCCAGAAAACCAGATAACCCCAGCCTGGACCCTAACGCTCCAGACATAGACTTGGTCGCTCAATTCAACACCTTCTTCATTGATTCCATCTCCAAACTAACCTCATCTTTTTCATCTTCTAACCCCACCACACCCCTCACTACACCCCCATCCTGCCTTACCAACTTTTCACACCTTACCTCTGCCTCTCCTCTTATCTCCTCTCCATCATCAACATCCTCAAATTCTATCCCCCTTTCTCCAGCATTCTCACTAAAACCTATACCCACATCCACCATAAAAAAATTACTTCAGAAACTAAAACCATGCTCTAATGCCCCTGATAACATTCCTTCTTACTTTCTCAGCATAGCTGCCGAAGCCATTGCCTACCCCAACCCCATCAGCATTCTAATCAACCATTCCATTCATTCAAGAAAGCTCAGTTCCCCAAATCTGGAAAAAAGGCTTTTATTGTACCATTGCATAAAGGCGGCAGCAACAACAATATCACTAATTTCCGTCCCATCACTATCCTATCTCCTATCTCTAAACTTTTAGAAAAGTGTATCCATCTACAACTCCTATCGCACCTCTTAGACAATAACCTACTAACTCCAACACACCATCATTTCAGACCCAGTCACAGTACTATGACCGCCCTTCTCTCCTTCCTGGAAGCTGTGAACAAAGCCCGGGACTCTGGCCACATTGTCTCTACTCTCCTACTAGACCTCTCTAAGGCCTTCGATACTATCTCCCACAATCTACTACTAACTAAACTCTCCAAGCTTAACTTGTCACCCTCTTCTCTGAACTGGTTCACTAGCTACTTATCCAATAGATATCAAGCAGTAAGATGGAAAAAAGCCATCTCCCCTTTCATCAACATCTCAACCGGTGTTTCCCAGGGATCTATACTGGGTCCCCTTCTTTTCAATATATTCATAAACGATTTCCACAACTCTATCCCTTTTGCAAAAATGATCCAATACACAGATGATTCAACTATTATCTGTTCTGCTACCTCCATCCCCACACTTCTAAAACTTACTCAAGATGCATTCTCAACCACCGAACAATGGATGAAAAAACATCACCTTGTATTCAATGCCTCCAAAACCAAATTAATTGTATTCACCCCCTCTAAAGCTACCTCTTTCAATTGAAATAATTTCTCTATTACTAGTCATAACAATACACCTCTCGAACTGGTATCTGAGGCCAAATTACTTGGGGTCCAAATTGACAGTCAGCTTAAATTCAGCTCTCACCTTCAATTAAATATAAAAAAAAAAACACCAAAAACTTGGCATGCTCTACTGACAGAATCATTATCTTGCATCCTCCACCAAATTCACCCTATCTACCACATTTCTCATCCCCTCCCTCCTTTATGGAGCCCCACTCCTAACTAACCTACAATCTTCACTCAAAACACAACTCTCCTCTTGCTATAACAAAATTGCCAAGTTTGCTACCACCCATAAGTCCTCCTCACACTACTGTTCAGCTCTCCACAAATTAAAATGGTTAGAACTACCCAATCACCTCACCTACATCCAACTGACTCTTGCACACAAGCTCATCTTCAATCCTTCCCTCTGCCCCTCCCTTTCCTCTACCTTTAAAATAAACCTCCCTGATAGAATACTAAGATCTGACAACCAAAACCTAATTGAATTGTATAAACCAATTCGTCCCCCTGGAAAAAATCTCTTATCCTACAGTCTTGCTTGTCTCTGGACATCCATACCCCCATCCATTCGTACTATCTCAAATCACTTCTCATTCAAAAAATCCCTTCACTCACACCTAATATCCCAGTGGGAATGCTCCTGCTCCCACCCCACATAATCTCCTCCCTAATTCATACTGGGAATTTCCACTTCTCCTCCCCTATTCATAATGGGAATTTCTACTTACTCTCCTAAACTCACAGATCTTGCTCTTGCTTGTATTAAGCTATTTATTCTGAATACTTGAAAGGTACCTCTTAACTGTAACATACCCTAAGATGAACAAGCTTCTCAGTTTCTAGACTGTAAAAATTCTATAAGCTCATTTTTTATTTCTCTTGCTTGTATTAAACTATTCATCCCGAATGCATGAAAGATACCTCAAGTGTAGCCTACCCTAAGTCGTAAAAGCTTCTCAGTTTTCTATATTGTAAACTTTTATTTTCAACTACACAAGATTGTAATATTTGTATATATTTGTTCACTAGTTTGCTGTATTTCTAAGTTTCCTTCATTTTTTTACTAGTCCATAGTAATTGTATAATTGTACCCAAATACCTTATTGTAACCTTGCTACTTGTTTTTGGAGCTTTTCTTCCCAGGACTCCATTGAAAACAGGTTCGTTTGGCCAAGTGGACTATCCTGGTAAACCAACTGCAAATAAAATAAAAAATAAATAAATAATCTCTGCACCTCTTCAAAAAATAACTGAAAAAATACCTAGCCAACACTCCCTCCTGCAGCTGCCACCACCCCACCTAATCTCCCACAACCACACCAGAACTATTCCCTTCACACATTATGTATACTTACAATCCTTTGGATCCATAGCTATACCACTGAGCACTCTTAAAAACTAAACTTTCCTCCCAACTTCCCCCTATTTTACTTTTTATTTCCCTGGCCAACCCAACGATTTCCTAATTTCCTTCTCTCCACTCTATCTAACTTTACCACCTCTCCTTCCACTCCACCCACTATAACTGACACAACTGCCATTCTTTGCTATTCTCTGTCTCTTCAAGTATTCCTTCGCTCTTCTCAACACTCCACTTGCTATACTTTTATTTTGTTCCCCCAACTAGACCTCTATCATTTTGTTGTTGAACATGTACAAAATCAATACTTTTAATGATATCTACAAGGCATTAATGTTGTTACTCACATGTCTCTTTAGTTTGCCCTTTTCAATGTTCTTAAACTTGCAATATAATTTGGTAAGGTTATGATATACGAGTATTTTTTTTTTGGCATCATCTGTTTTATTTGGTGTTTGTGGAGCTTTGTCGATACTTTTAATGATTATCTACAAGGCTTTAATGTTTTTACTCACATGTCAATTTATCTTGCCCTTTTTTATGTTTTTAAACTTGCAATGTAACCTGGTTTGGTTACGATATATATTTTTATTATTTTTGGCATCATCTTTTTTATCTTGTGTTTATGGAGCTTTTCTCCTCAGGTCTCCACTGAAAATGGGCCCCCAGCCCAGTGGACTAATTCAGTTAACAAAGGAGAAATAAATAATAATACGTACTCAATAATACCATTTTCAATCGCCGTGTGAAAGAGGATACATAGAGAATCAGAGAGACAATATTGTATATATTTTGTTACTTTCCGAGACAGTATGTTTATGTGGAGTACTGATGAGCCTGTACTACACAAGACATGATATGATTAATACCGTTAGATTAAGAAGAGTCCACTGAAAGTCTAAGCAGCAGTGGCCACTGCATTTGTAGGGATGACCAGTATGGTAGGTAAAATACTGCCTTGAAAGAAATATGGACATAATATTGGCATTAATTTTCAAAAAAAAGTGTGTCATTTCATTTTCTGTCACATAAAACGCACTATGATATGGCTGTTATACTAATTGTTTCAGTGAGTTAATACTTCTGGATTTAACACTTCATTTGTTAAAGAGTCAACACTTGAGCATTTTGGTGCAACTATTTGGAGGCAACAGGTAAGGAAAACAAATATAAAATGAATTATGAAGCACATGTTATGAATAAACACAATGCTCCACTAAGACATGATGGACAGCAGTTATCAGAATGGGAAACCCAACCTAGCCCTAGTAGAAAACTGTTCTGCACCTCAGATTGCAGTACCGTTGTATGAAATTTTATTATCATGTCTTTGGTTTCAGGTAACTGCAGTAAGTAATTACGGTACTATTTGCTATATGATTTTCTAAGAACTACTCAGTGTTTTTTTATTTAACACATGCGGATATTTAATTCCATACTGTACAGGTATATGATTTTTTTTTTTATTTTTCGATTTATGAATTAGAGGTATTTGTCTATCTATCTATCTTTTGTTGAACATGATTGTCCACAAGATATGAAATAATATTCATACTGCAAAGTTAACAATTTGGCAAAAAAATCTTTTTTTTTTTTTTGCCAAACTTTTAATTTAACAGTTTGGCAATCACTTAGCTAATACACAATTACTTACCTATTTAAACTAGTCCAGCATAATTAGTGCTGGCACCCAGAGTGGCATCAACACCTCCCACCCGTCTATTAATTATGTAAATATAGCTCTGTGTTTTTAGTCTTCCATGTTTGGAAGCTGTATTTAAAACATTATCATTTTCTAAAGGTGGCAAAATGAACTTTTCTTTTTAAATAGAAATGTATTTGCATACATTTGTGTGTGTAAAAACATATTTTGTACCTTTAGACATGATCTTTAAGTGACCTGTTGTAATTTCTGTGTGACTCACAAGAGAGACATACCTGGTTTCTTTCTTAATTTAAATGTGCAATAGAAAACAGAAAATAATTAAAACAGTGCAATGAAAATACAACATAATATACAAAATAGAAAAAAGCAAATAAAGCATTACAAATTACATGAAAATAATATAAAGGAAAACAAACTGACCTTTCCTTCACAGCAGTATGTGGCAGAGCTTTAGTCAGCTTTTTCAGTAAATCCTTGAAATGTTGTATTTTACCCCTTAAATACAATGTTTATTTCATAGCTCCTCCCTCAGTTCACAGTTAATTAACCTTGAGAGACCTGTTCTAATTTCTATGTGACTCAAAGGAGGGACACCTCTGGTTTCTTTTTTACTTGATATATGCAATAGAATACAGAATACAATTAAAACAGTGTCATAAAAATACAACAAAATATACACACTAGAAGAAAACAATAAAGCAATACAAAATTACAAGAAAAGAATATAAAGGAAAACAAAATAACCTTTCCCTCACAGCAGTCTGTGGCACAGCCTGACTCAGCTTTTTCAGTAAAACCTTGAAATGTTTTATTTTAGGGTCATTTGCATATATCCCATGTGCCTCTGACACAAGAGGTTTGGGAGGTCACTCAGTGGAAGTTCTAGCTTTGCTGGAGTTTTCATTTTGTTTTTACTGATTGGTTTTTCAGTGACCTACTCACTTATTGTTTTAGTTTGTTTTTTGGGATATTTTTTCGGTGACCCTGATGATAATGGGCATCAGCTGTGTATAACAGCTCTGTGTTTCTTATGCTTAGTCAAACACACTGCTTATGCTGTGCTGATGAGGTCATAATAAGACCGAAATATGCATATCCACAGCTAATGGGGTTTGTGTTCATTAAAATAATGAAACTAGTCATGGGTATTCAGAATTGCCAATTAGCTGAAACATCTGCTGTTCTTAAGGGTCATTTGCATATATGCCATGTGCCTCTGACACAAGAGGTTTGGGAGGTCACTCAGTGAAAGTTCTAGCTTTGCTGCAGTTTTCATTTTGTTTTTACTGATTGATCCCTTAAATATAAGGTTTATTACCTACCTCCTCCCTCACTTCACAGATAATTAACCTTAAGTGACCTATTTCACAGATAATTAAACTTAAGTGACCTGTTCTTTTTAATTAATTACATTTAATTAATTTAATGGACCTCTTGCAAATCTCCAAAACAAACAGCACCAAAATTACCAGCTGTAAAGACTTAAACCTTGCCTGTGATATTAATAGCACCTGCTGGAGAGTCAGGTAAGGAGACATCCCCTTTTTTGAAACAGGGTTCTCATCCATGTGAAGCACAGTTCCTCCTTATCTCAATTCAAGTGCAACTTGGGCAATTGAATGAGGACAGGAAATTCATACCTGGTTTGGCAGCAATGTCTTTAATAGACAAAGGCATCCTGTACATGGTTCATCTCCCAGGTTCCTTAAATGGTTTAGTTGGATGGTTAATTATTGTTAATTATTATTAATGTTAATTATTATGAATGGTTTAAGCATATAAATGGTTCTTTTGACTCACAGCAGCCTGCGTCAGAGTCTGAGTAAGTTTTTCCAGTAAAGCCTTGAAGTGTTTTATTTTGCATCTTAAATACAAGTTTTAGTTCCTTGCTCCTCCCTCAGTGCACAGGTAATTAACCTTAAGTGACCTGTTGCAATTTCTGTGACTCAGGAGAGAGACACCTCTGGTTTCTTTTCTAGTTTAAATATGCAACAGAAAACAGAATATAATTAAACAGTGTAATGAAAATACAACAGAATATATATATATATATATATATATATATATATATATATATATATATATATATACACATACAAACAAACACACATGCTCACATATATACTGTAAATTCAAGGAATCATTAGAGGCAGTCGTTTTAGAAACACATTTTATTATGTACATCTATAAGGAAAACTAAAACACCAAACTTACTTGGTTTTCAAAATAAAAACACCACAGTCAAGGTTTCTATCAACACAATTACACAGTCTATTTAGCTATTAGTAATTGTCTGCACTCCATATCACAGTCGAAGGCTGTAGCCCTCTTACAGGTCCAGATTCTAGGTCTGAGGTGTAAGTGACTCCAGCTTGTACACTCCTACACAATCTGCAAAAGGGCTATCATATACTAAGTATCCTCAGGATCTTCAGGTAAGCTCCGTCTTGCTTCTTTGCAAGCTTTCAAACCAGGATCTAACTTCTTGTCTTCTTGTTGCAGGCTGCCTCCATTTATATAACAGTTCTTAGCAATTAAGATCCCTTTACTGAATAACACATGGACATTTCCATTAACCTTTTTTGTGTGAAAATATTCTCAGAGACCAATTGCTTAAAAAGTCAGTTTTTGAACTCAGCTACTAAGTTTGCAGATAACCAAAAGCTAGAAATCTAATAAACTCCTTCACAGTCTCAATAATGCCTCAACATAGAGATAGATAAATAACTGGTTATGCAATCACAATTCTACTCACACTGGATAAATAGATAGATAGATAGATTGATTGATAGACAGATATGTATATGTAAACATGACTGTTGACTAGTCTTCTAATTCAGATAGGCAGAAGGTAGGAAGCAAAGAAATATGCATGTGGGGTAGAGATAAACATGGTGAGGAAACAGATGGCTATATAGGTTGAGCACCAAGAAGAGAAATGCAAAAACAAATCAGAATGAAGAGGGGGAAAAACATGAAAAATACAGTAGAAAAACAGGCATGAGCCTATGAACCTATATGCAGGTGGAGGGGGCATGGGAAAGCAGCAATTTTGTTATTGTAAGGAAAAAAATCTCGTGGGGTATATGCAATAAAGGTTATTAAAAATGCCATGTTCTCAGTACTGACATGCAATAATACCATGTGACTGCTGTTGCTACAGTACCACAAAGTTTCTATCCATCAGTATTCAGCAAAGATTAAGCTATTTTCCATTTATATCTGGTACCACTCCATTAGTTAAAATTAACTCCGTTTTCAATTAGTATTGTGACAGACACTAACGTTCAAAGAAAAAGTGTAACTGATGTGTGGAGGGGCATTTTCTGAGGGACGACAGACAACTATTGCTCATAATATATTCCAATACCTACAAGTAAATCTTTACTGCTATCAATGCAACTCTGGTACTGTATACAGAGTCTCTTCTGAGCCAATCTTAGTTTTGGTATCTTTTTCTCATTTGTTAAACTAGAACCAAGTGTCTGGCTCACCAAATATGCAAATAACTACAAAAATATGAGCACAATTTTTAACACCCATGATGCCATCTCTCATCAAATAGCACTGAATATTGTACATGAACAGGAAAGTAGAAACGACCATGACTTCATTTTAACACTTTAGTGTTAAAAAAAATCAACATTCTGTCATTTAGCAACCCCCATCCCACACCTCCAGATGTATACACTGATGATGGTCATCAAATGGAAGCTGCCAAAGCAGAAAAAGGCATTTCACAAAGCATATGGAGTTGTCCACCTGATCCTCCATAGGGTCAAGAGCCATGGTATCGAGGTAATTATATTCATGTGTACAGCTCAGCTCTTTTACATTCATGTGTACAGCTTTTATGAAACCACTTATTGAATAATTCAACCAATTATGCATTCTAGTCATAAACCATCTTGAGCAATGCCTTCATGAGAAAACTGAATGACTTCCAACATGGGATATGAGGCATAAAGGTAGGATTGCCACCTGCCCCTGGTTATGTATGGCAATCCCTATTTGGGCCTGTGAGAGAAAAAAACTTGAAAAATGGAAGACATTCCAAGATTATAGGACAAAAAGTAAGTTTCTAAGTTTTTTCTAGTAGCTGCAAAATACATTTTTTGCATCTGATATGAAACAAAAGCAACAACAAACAAAAACTAAAAAAGTGACCTTTAGTTTGACAAGAAAATGAAGACCAGTCCTTGGCACTGATTGATATATCATTCACCTTAAAGAATTAAATACTTCAATACAAATGTCCCGCTTTAGGCATCTGAAAAGGTGGTAATCCTACATCAAGACACCTTAATGGGCAATAGACCTTGGGTAGTTCACCAAACCTATGAACTTATACACCTATGAGGCCCTGTGTAAGACATTCTGGAATCAATGTCAAGTCAAGAAATATTATCATAACCTGAAAAACAACAGAGATAAGAGACTTACATGTGCTTTATAAACTATGAACTGTTTTTCTTAGACAATGAAAAATAAAGTTGCACGACTGAAGCATTAATTAATATGTAGTAAAACTGAACTTTTACTTTAGAAACTAACTGTACAAGAAAAGTTGTATTAGTGTCTGTCTACAGGACACAGGTGCTGCTATTTCTGCATATTTATCAGTAAAGTTCTTTAGAACAAGGTAATATTTTATTCCATATCTGTTACCTCATTATAAAAGGAGCCACTGTTTATTTCCTCTCTCTCTAACAGATATATCTATCTGTCTATCCATCTATCTGTCTATCTACACACACACACACACACACACACACACACACACACGCATATAGACATGCACACACTCACTCACAAGTAAGAGCGTGTGAGTGTGTATTTGTGTGTGCTCATGCATAAATGAACCTAAGTCAAATTGTCGTGTCATTCAGATAATTAGATTTTTTTTGCAAATATTTCTGCTAAAAATGCCCTTTCCCTTCACATTCTGACTGCTCTCACCTTGTAATTGTATACCCCATAATTCCCCAGTACGTGCTGTCAGGATATATGCACAGCTGTCCTGCCCTACATCAGTCTCACTATGAGTAGTTAAATCATTTTAGCTATCTCACACAACACAGTTCCAGTAGCCACATCCTTTGTTTGACATCTGTCAGGGTTCTATATAACTTGGATTCCCACCTGCATAACCACTAACCTTATAATTTGTCCTCCAGACATAACGCTATCATTGTTCACTATGTCTTCCATATCCTAAAGGCTGTTTTCTTAACTATACCTGCCAACATTGTAAGGAATATTTTCTGTGACCTTCCAACATTGTAAGTAATATTTACTATGACCTTATTAATTCAGTTTTTGCTGGTAATGACCCCAGAGGCCGATCTGCAATTCTGCAGGCATTTTGACATCTGTACACTTCATCTAGGACTGAACCGGTTCCTCACATAGACAGCTTTTTAACCTGAGGCAATCCTAATCATTAGGAGCTGTTCTGCATCCTGCTCTATATATCCACAGGAGCTAACATCAAAACTGAAAAAATCCTTAACATTCTTCTGGGCAGGGGCACTGCCAGCACTTTAGGAGTTTAACCAGTATGAAATACAGCTTAGAAAAAAAGACTGCACTTTAAAAATGTTAAATGAACTGATGTTTGAATGCCCTTAAATATCCTTAACAAGAGAAATGCATAATTCAGATTTTTCCACAGGAAAAGCATTTATTTGATGACTGGAGCTTAATTAGTTTAAAAAAGGATATTGTTATTACCCAAAGGACTGATAAGCAGGAATTCTGTATGTTACACATGTTGCTGATTAACTCTGTGATGACTTTTGTTTTCTTTTACTTCTTTAAGTTTTTCATACTCAGAAACATTACTTTAATTCCAGAAAGATGAGTGTACGCATTTATTGTGGGAACTTACTTAAAGTAATTCGATTATTGTGGGAAATAATTGTTAAATACACTCTCAGGATAGCAGTGAGTTCACAAAGCATGCTGTGCTAACTTTGCATGCTGATGATTATGTTTTTGGTGAAGGGTTACTGTGTTTACTAGTAAGTCTCTTCCTTCAAATTTAGAACGTTAACACAGTTCAATGTCTGTGAAGTAAGGTAAATGATTCCCCTCTTTCTTTATATTTTTCATGTACAGTACAAATTCAGTAATACTATATTTTGATAAGATTTACTACTTTTATTGACTGAATGTAGCAAGTGTGCTTAAATGAAAAAAAAAATCATTATCACTCAGAGATTCACAGCAGCAGAGTACATCAGATATTATGGTAGTTATAGACAATTTCTCTCTCTTTGCTCATTTTCCTTTGACCCTTTCTAATTTTAAAGCTTTCATGTTGAGAACATTTCCAAAAAGTTCAACCCCCTTTTATTTCGGGAACAGAAACTATCACTGTTCCCCTCCAATGCCACCAGAACAGCCATAAGAAAGGGTATTCACCCTCATCTAGTACATTTGAATATAATCATCTTTGTCTCGAATACAAATTCTAACAAGATTTAATCTATCTTCGACCTAATGTATAACTTCATCACATGCTATCCTAGAAGCAAACATCACTGTTATATTTTAGAGAAAGCAAAATGGTTATCAGTCAAGCAAAGAGTAGACCTTGTTATTCAAACTTCTACATGAACTGCCTCTTTCATCTCTGTTAAACTCATAAGACAACTTCAGCAGACATCCTCAGAAACCTTTACCTCTCAGCTTCACATTCCCAACTACCACAATCCAAACTGCATTCTGCAGATCGTTCTTTCTCTATACTTAGTCCCTTGTTCTTAGAACATCTTGGAATCACTTCCACCACCTTAAAAGACACATCATCTTTCCCAAAACATCATTCTGTACTAAACTCCAGCCTACAATTTCAAAAAAAATGTACTTGTAATCCTGCAGGCCATATCAGCTAGAGGCAACATATTTAATCCAGCACCTCTCTTGTATGTATTGTTTTCAGCCTCTTATTACCTTCCAATCTGTGTGGTCCTGACCTTACATATACCAAATCTTTCTTATGCTTTTATGTCATAGTCAGTCATTCTTTCTTATCAAATACTGCTATTGTGCCTGCAGGATTGTATATCTCTGTATACATTGTATATACTGATTGCTCTACTCAGACAACTATTACCTCTTCTTTATAATGCTTTTCATTATACCTCATGTTGTTTTATCACTACCAACTTCCTTTATTATTATCATGCAATAATCACTGTAATTGTGTTACACTTCCTCCCAGCTTGAAGTGGAAAATAATCAGAATGAATCAGTGCTCTTCCCCTGGAAACCAATGCAATAAATAAATAAATAGACAAACAGGGTGGGGGATAATGGTTAAGGTCTTTACCTCATAGATACAAGGTACAGGGTTTGATGTTTACCTTTGGAAGGGAAATGGGCTAGGCTTAAAATGGTCCAAAAGGGCTGCTAGTCTAGCACTTACCCATGAAAAGACAAACAAGCAAATAAAAGAATTGTTAACATGCAGAGGACCAGAATTTTTTTTTATTCCATTGTTAAGTAAGCAAGTGAATAAATCCAGGAACCTTTCTGTCAACAGCCTAGAATATGAGCCAGAGTGAAGCAAAAGTAAGCACAAGAATAAATGAAACATCAGACAGTAAGTATCTATGACGAAAGCGTTTCATACATGGATGCCAAGAAATTAACCTCAAGAGTGAAGCAGTGATGTGGAGAACGCATAATAACCTGGTTACAATCAGCGACCTGATCATAAGTCTTTTTCTAAAGTATAGAGCTTTATGTAGTTACGTCTTTGAGTTAGTGGTCTGTTTTGTGTGTTTGTGTGTGTGTATATATGGATGAGTGCGGCTCTCTGTATTTTGGTATAATAAACCAGAAAAGGAAAAAAAAATATTTTAAATTGCCTTTATAGTTGAATAAATTTGTTTTAGACAAAATGCAATCTAGTTTTTTTGAACAAAATGTGAGTCAGTGATTTTTGTGTGCAATATTTCCATACATCCATACATTTCTCTCTCTCTCTCTCTCTCTCTCGATATATATATATATATTTATATATATATAGATTCCTATTACAAGAACTAAAGTGTACTACTTTGAACTTGTAATAGGAAGCCTCACTTCTGCGAAAGTTCACTTTAACGAAAGTGAACTTTTGCGTAAGTGCACTTCACTGAAAACACTGCAACACAGTGGAGGGCATACAAAACAAGCTATGCCCACCACTATGGTGCGATAGTCACAGACCATAGGGTTAGGGCACAGGTTAGGGTAAGGGGATAGTTATTAAAGCTATCCCCTTACCCTAACCCATGCCCTAACCCTAAGGTTCATGACTATCACACCATAGTGGAGGACATTGCTATGTCCTTCACTGCACTGCAGTCGTCACAGACCTTAGGGTTAGGGCACGGGTCATGGTACGGGCTATCCCCTTACTATGACCCATGCCCTAACCCCAACTTCCGTGAGTACTGCACAGAAGTACAGTACAACACCCGTTCGTTGTACTGAACTTTGCGTAAGTGCACTTTCGATTAAGTGCACTTTCACTGCAGTGAACATTCCATGCACTACTTCGAATTAGTGAAAATTTGATCTAGTGTATGGAACCCATATATATATATATATATATATATATATATATATATATATATATATATATATATATATATATATATATATGGTTCCACTGCATTACACTGACATATCACAATGTCGATGACTGATTGATCAACAGCAAACTGTCAACATATGCAAATGGTTAACAGGTGTGATAGACTGACAATCTCTGGATGGAGGAATATTCCCTTTCCCTGAGGGTTGTGCAATTGTGGAGTTAGCATAATATAATTAGCAGGGGTGTGGGGGATATAGCCCCCCACATAGGTGTGAGAGGAGCTTGCCATCCTGCAAAAAACAATGTTATTTGTTTGGCTTGCATAGGGCAATAGTTTTCTGAACTTATGAACAGTTGACTGCCAATGGTTGATTGTCAGCCTTATGTGGTTGATATTCTTGCCATCAATATTGTGGTGTGTTGCTATAATGCAGCAATATATATATATATATATATGTTTGTGTGTGTGTGTGTGTGTGTGTGTGTGTGTGTGTGTGTGTGTGTGTGTGTGTGTGTCCCTTTCTTTCTCTCTATCTATATACATAGAGGCACAGGTGTGTTGGGGATGCTACCCCCCCATGGCTAGCGCATGCAAAAGTGCTTTTTATTTGATATTTCATACATGCTGATAAAAAGGCTTTCTCAACAACTGTGTTTAAGTGACTTTGAAGAGTTTGCAGAATCGTAGTTTCATAAGTTTATTCTAAGCCAGTCATTTGTGAATAATTGTAAACTTGGGCAAAAATGCTAGAACAAAGCTTGGATATGAGCTAATTGTTTAAAATGTGATGATAGAAAATAGAGTTAATTTTGGGGACACAGACAGAATATTTTTAGCTTGTCTTATGACAGAGGGACAGAAAGAGAGGAAAGCTGGAGAGAAGGAAGGGAAGGAGAAGAGAAAGAGCTGGGACACTTGAGATGTGCCAACGCCTTGAGATGTGCCAATGCCTTGAGATGTGCCAATGCCTTGTGATGTGCCTGGCATACACAGACGTTTGTAGCAGTAATGTCTTGGGTTTATGAAATCCCATCTATTCATCTAACTGAAGTTTGAGTGTTGCTAGGATTTTGCACTGTTTAATATGTTGGAAAACTTGTTTCACAAATGAAGGAAGCATGGATTGATGAAATTTTACTGAATTGGGACTAATTTCTATTTTGGCATAGAACTAGGCTGGAAAAAGAATGATCTGAAACTTTCTTCACCTCACAAGAGTCAATGGGCCACAGAAAATAAAAATGTGGTTTTTAGTCTAGGAAAGTACTGGGCTAGCTACTCTTATAAGCCATTTTAAGCCTAGACAATTTCCATTTTGGTGCTTGACTTAATCTATCCAATTTGGTGTTAGATTGTCCTTACCTATCCCATTGCTTATAATTATATATATTACCCATGGTGAGAATAATCGGGATCATATTCCATAGATAACTTGAGGAGACTCATGTGAAATAAAACATTTAAGAGCTGCCTATATTCATTACTAGTACAGGGGACAGTCCTAGGGTAACTTTTCTAGTATCCAGCCATAGATCTAAGTTGCACTTGAATGTGGACAGTAATGAGTTTTGTTTTATGTGGAGAGAGAGTCTGCTCCAGAGCAGTGGTATCCTCTCTGAGATATACCTGGTCCTCCAAATCATTCTGTTGATCTTGCAAAAGAGGTTTAGATCCTCAAACTGAGTATTTTTTATGCCATTTGCTTGCTTTTGTGCAGTAGGCCCATCACTACTGAGTCAGAGGATGCCTTGTACACCTGTATGACACAAGTCACCTTGTGACAGTCTGTAGAATACTCAGTATAGTTTTAGGGCTTTGAGTCAGTCCATGTAGGACACATGGTTTAGGCCTTGTATCATTTTAGTAAGGTATTTCTGCGGGTGTTCTAGCTGTTGCATGTTTGGACAGATACATGCCAAAGGGAGCATTATATTCGATGACTGGCTTAATGAGGGCTGAGTAAAGGGGGGCGATGACATCCCTAGATCTAGACACAATCCCTATGTTTATAAGTTGTATAATATAAAAAGACTTTCTTGCAACAATAGACACAAGCTGGTAAAAAGGTAGGTCATTGTCCACATACGTTCCCAAATCATGAACAACTATGTCAGCTCTTAGGGGCATATTCTCATTGTTGTTGTTCCCTGGGGTAGGTGACTTCCCAAAGGATACAATAATGTATTTTTTTGATATTTAGTTTCAGATCATGATTTTAACACCAGTTATTTATACCAGACAAACCTTCTTGCAGAATGGCTAAGTCATTTGTGGATTTAATGACTGCCCCTAGCTTCAGATATCTGCAGACTTCATCAGCCAGAGCCTTCTGGTATTGGCTTTTACTTTCAAGACATAGGTGGCAAACAGGAGAGGTCCCAGCATTGAACCCTATAGGATTTTACTTGTGAATGGCCTTTTTGAGGAGGTAGTGTCCTCATTTTGACTTCCTACATCCTATCTGTGATTCATTAGGCAATCCAGTGGGTGATGTGGCGGATTTATGCCCAGTTTATTTAGCTTTACTACTATGCCTGGGTGGGGAATTTTGCCACAGACTTTAACTAGGTGAAAGTATGTGATGTGTACTATTTTACCTTCATCCATTGTTTTGTTAACCTTTTCAAAAAAGTCCACCAGGTGAGTAAACATGACCTGCCCTTAAATCCAAACTGAGACAGATCCATTGTTTGGAGGTACCTTGTGTCCTTATTGATTACCTCCATGACAAGTCTTTGCATGCCTTTTTATTTGATGCTGGTCAGAATTATAGGTCTGTAATTGCCTGGGTCTATGGAAGGCCATCCCTTACGTAGGCGAATGACTGTAGTTGTTCTACATTCACGATACAAAACCTGTATGCTGTCTAGTGTTGAACAATGTTATTATGGGGTGGCTAGACCATACTTCATGCTATTGAAGATATAACCAGGGATACTGTCAGGACACATCAGCGCAGTACTTTTAACTTTAACAGCGCTTAGGACGTAGTCTTGCGTGATAGATAGAGACAAGCTGGTTTTAGATTTATCTTGTAAGACAGCTGGAAGGATGAGAGAGGTAGATATTGAACTGACTTTATCAGTCAGTAGGTTCATTATATTTTCAGCCTCAGTACAGGTGCCATGCTTCACAACCAGATTAGCACATTTCTGCATTGTGTTTCTGAGATTATAAACATAACTAAAAAGGTGTTGTCTTGTGACTGTTTTTGGCTTAGGTAGCTGTTTTAGTCTGAACTTGGCATTACTGAATTTTATTACCCCCCCTCCCCCCCTTGAATTGTTTGTCCATAACAATGAGAGCTCTGTCATTCTAGGAGCTATGCTTCTTACTTTTTATTTATTTCCAGTTTGAGTTGAATTGTGATTGCATTACCAGTTATTTGTGTGATCATGGCCTTGTTGAGGCATTATTGAGACTGTGAAGGAGTTTATTAGATTTCTAGCTTTTGGTTATCTGCAAACTTAGTAGCCAAAGGTTGTTAGCTTTTACCTCTACTTCAGAGAAATATATTCAATACAGGCTAGTGCTTAGAAGAGAACCTTGAGGTCTGCACCTAGTTATATTTTGCTTACTTGAAGATGGTACGATTTATTCTGATTGGATATGTTCTCTTTGATAGCCAGTTAGAAATCTGGCAAACTACAAAGGGGTTGATACTTAGTTTTATTAGCTTTTATATGATAGCAGATTAATAGCAAATGCTTTAGTTAGGATGAGATAAGCAGTCCTGATGTGATGTCCTTTATTTAAGGCATTGGTTACCTTTTCACAGAAACTTAAAAGATTAAGAAGGAATAGTCCACCCTTGAGAAATTTAAATTGCAAAAGGTCTTAGCATCCATCAGTCTTGTTCAACCTTATTCATCAGTTCTACAATAATGTATTCCGTGGTTTTACAGATAAAGCTCTTAAAATTATGGACTTATACTTATCTGGGTCAGAAGACCACCTCCCATAAGAAGATAGATGCCCACGGCATTTTTCTATTCTTCAGCTATGTTTCTTGTGTAGAGAATTTTATTGATCATTAGGGAATGTTTGGTTAGATAATAGTTTAAGCTTACCAATAAGTGGGTGGGTATATTGTCTTGCCCCATGAAGGTACTACTTTTTTGTTTTGGAGAGGGATGGTGAGACTTGATAAATACTAATGACAGATTGCTTGGCTTGTGCTGGCATTGGAAAAAACAGGCGTTTAGTACGTGGAGTGAAATTAGATCTGAATCTGTTAGCCAAGATGGTAGCTATGGACACTAGGCTGGATATGGGTAAGTATAACTTACAGTGAGCTCAGAGTATGCTGTGGTATTACTATGAAGTTTAAAAAGGCCTTATAGTTGCCTTTAGTATTGATGGCTATCTTGAGCTGATAGACAATCTTCATGCGTCTCATACTATTCTTGAGTTCCTTGCTAATTTTTTTACATTATGAGCTAGAAGAGCTTAAAAGTTACATAATGCTAATAATTTACATTTCTTGTTATATAGTTTGTTGAGTCTTTTATTCCCACCAGATCAGATGCTTGATGTAGTTATTCTCTTCCTTATGAAAGAATAGAACTGCTTTCTTGAAAAGAGTGATTTAACAGGTCGTTCAATTCCTTGGTTAGGGCTAGAGTGCTGGTGTTCAGAAATTTGGCATGACTGAAATGTTCATATTTCTCAAAAATTTTGATAAAAGCTAGTCATACCTCCCAACATCTTAAAGCAAAAAATCTGGACAAAGCCATAAAAATTGTGGGACAAAGGCTGAAAAAGAGGGGCAGTTTTTACATATTGCTCTTACAAACATAGAAAGTTGACAGAATAACAGGTTTTGCATTAGCATAAATTTTCTGAAGGGTATGAAGTCTGAAAGTCAAATGGTTGTCATTATTTTCTGACTTAATCTTCATGGTTTGCCAGAAAAGCACAATTTTATGAAAAAAGACCAAGCATTATGAGGCAAAAATCTGTACAGTTGAGAGGTGTGAAGCAGACAGGTTAGTTTTGCTGAAGCCCATGATGTAGATGGACTACTTGGACTATGGAGTCTGGTCCTAAGGCAGATGATGAGGGCTAAATGGACTGATTTATGTTGCAAGTGGAATACTTATGCAGCTGTTCAGTGGAAAAGAGTGTTAGTTAAGACAAGGTCTAGGAGGACTGGATCTTTAATAGGAAAATTAACTATCTGACTGAGCATGTTTCAAAGCTGAAACTCAGTGGGTTGGTGAACTGGAACTGGCCAATCCATTATGAAACTGATTAAGACCCAAAGGCAAGTGTACTGTTGTAAGTAAGACATGATCACTAAAAAAAATATAAAATGAAAGAAGTAAGGGGGCAACAACTATTTGTATAACTTAGAGAAGATGTATAAAGACACTGAATAGCAGAATGAGGAAATGGGAATGAAGATGTGAGCAATGATAAAAGAGATTTGTAATTTAATTATGGTTTGGGGTAAGAGTACATTAATAGAGGATTGTGTATATTATGATGCCTGACGTAATGCAGTGATAAATGTAAACAAGAAAACATAAAACTGCCTTAGAATGGAAAATGTAAAGCCTGGCTCCTTTCCCGGAACAAAAGTGGATGCAGACATTGTCAAGAGTTGCTGTTTTATGACTCTTTAATGTAGCTTCCCAGTATGTCTGATCCTGAATAATGACATGCTTGGGATCACACTCAGGAAAAGAAGGTGCCTGCAAGGTAACCGGACCAGTGTGATAAATGCTACATATGACTTAAATATAATAAACATCACAGCTCAGACACGTGGGCTTCTTCAACCTATATACAATACCTGAATGAGTACATAATGTCTGAACTAAATATACCTGTTTATTAATTCAAAGTTTCAACCTTCATGAAAGTGTGGAATTACAAGGCTTTTAACTTTCTACAGGTTTATGAATTTCCATATGAATGCACAGTGTTTCCTTTCTGGATAACATCTGGAAATCACTGCAGAATGGGGATCCTGACTTTCTTTCTAAAATAGTACTGTATCCTGTCCATGCAACATCATTATTAAATATTGCTTGTGGTCTGGTATGCTTATCTTCAGGTCATTTAACTCAAAGTTGTCATAGTCCAAAATCCCTTTTCTGTATATACAAATCTAGCCTGTTAGTGGTGGCCAGTAACACCCAGCTTAAATTATGGGTAGTTTCCATCTGGTTCTACATATGAAATGGCAGTTTGCAGCCAATCTGCAGAAAGAACATAATAATAACACCCATTTGCTAACCAGGTGAACCCACTGGACAGACGGTCCCTCTTCAGGAACAATGTCTTGTTAAGAGACATACTCCAGGTCACACAGTGGGCAAATGAGGGCTGAAAGAATCAAAGTCTGTACCAAAGGAACTACAGCTCACAGCCTTAACCTTCTGCTGCAACTGCCAGGCACAAATTGCTTTAAAATGTCACTGCATGTTTCAAACTGAATGAAATAGTGCAGAATTAGGGAGTTTTACTGCACAGTAACTCACTGAAAAAACATTCACCTAACTGATTCTCCTTAAAGTGTATAAACATACAGCTTATATATATATATATATATATATATATATATATATATATATATATATATATATATATATATATATATATATATATATATATATATATATATAGATATATATATATATATATATATATATATATACATATATATATATATATATATATATATATGTGTATGTACATATATATATATATATATATATATATATATATATATATACAATGTATAAATTTGAGGTAGAAAGTAGCACTAGACCTTTCACTATAACTGTCATCTCCATATCAATAATCTGCTAATATGTTATACAAATACCCCGCTCTCTTAAGTAGTTTTAGGTTTCTATATTCAATTCTAGAAAGAGTAATGCCTCGTAATTCTCTTAGGAGTTACATATTATAAATGTGCCATGAAGACATAGTAGTCTCAAGTTATTTCCTTAAATAATCACCTTTTGTTTGACTTATTTCCAAACTATAAAACTTGATCTACAATGGCTTAAAATTAATTAACATTTCTGCAGTCATCTGCATCATTAGCTTCCTGCAGTAAAGCTTTATCAGCATGAGAAAGAGTTGGTTATTAGTGGATGGAACAAAGCTGAGTTTGTTTTCATTACATCGCTAATGGCAAAACATGGAAAACATTGCAGAGCAAAAATAAAAATGAATCCAAATCAGCTTCCATGAAACACACTAACCTAACTACTAACTGGGTACTATACAACAAAGAAAAATGTCACAATAATGTTTGAAAAAAAATACAATTTTGTTGCAGAATCTGTACCACAAGACTGGTTTGTACTGTATCTGAGAAGAAAGTGTCTGCGTCCACAATACATTAATCACACAGTCTTCAATACCAACAATGTCTCAGTGAAGAAGCCAGCATGAGCCAATAACAGTTTTATACAGAAAGCAGAAGAAATGCTTTTTAATAAAGCTGTTGTGTCACAACTATAAACACATCCTTGCTGACAGTCAGTGATGAGATGTTCCTCTAAATATTGCAATTTTGTATTAGCAATGTATGCAATCCATGGTTAAACAAAACATTTCTCAAAGATAAACATACTGTGTCACTAGTTATGTGACTCTTTCCCTTTTCAGTTTCTCATCCATTAGGTTACACATGCACATAGGCTTGCCTGCCAAACAAAGACAATGTGGGACATAACCTACTTATATCAACATCTATTACAGAGTCACAAATCCAGGACACAGTGAGTATCACAGCACTTCATGCTCAGCATAAATACAATCCTTTTTTCTTAGGTGCATTCATGAGCCTGATGCAGTTTTTGATCTTCGCTGCTCCCAATACAGGAAGCCTATGTCTCTGAAAAATTGCTACAAATATCATCCATGGGCCATGGTGTCAGCCTGAGCTTGTGTTTGCTTGGGCTTATCTATCACTCTGTAACAAATTTGTTACTCCTGTACTTAGATTCTAGTCAATCAAATTGACCTTATCTTTCCTTTCAAGTTTATCTTCTCCTTTTGTTCCCTATAAACATACGCATTTCATTCTTACTCTTTTTTTTAATGGCACGTCTGCTACAGATTAGGCACCCCTTTGGTTACCCTGCCTCTCATTTTCCTTTCTGCTGTTTCACAGTGAAGGAGTCCCTCAGCTTCGTGTATGCATAAATGATTCTCACCAGCTACATGCAAATGATTACAATACACAGTATTACATGAGAAAGACAGATGCTTGCTGTTGTTAAGCAGATGGTGAATCACACCGTGCATTACAACTCATGTCCCTAATAACTAGACAATTCGGTACACCTGTTGTACCTTCTCACCTACCTCAATATCATTTTTACTAAAGAATAATCCACATACAGCTTTTCTTGCTTAATTTTTTTATAAGTAAAGAAAGTCAATTTATTTAACAGCAGGGACACAATTAATTTAAATTGTCATAAAAAGTTGATTTACAGCACACTTGGAATTATAATCTTTTCGCTCAGGTAGTAAGATTTAAATAGTTTACATTCATCATCCTTACACTTAAGAACACAGACCATCAACTGCCTACTGCATGACAATAGGTAAGGATTCAGATGACCGAGTACTCCATGGTCAGCTATGGAAACAGAAATTGATGCTCCTTGTTATGTCTCTAAAAATAAACAAACCACATAGACAAATGCAATGCAAATGAAAGAAATAGCCAATGCCTTGGAATAAAATATGTGTCAGCGGTTGTGGGTGGTATACGTAGTGTTGATCTTTGCATTTCCATAGCGGTGATCCATGAAGAGCAGTGCTACATGATTATGGATTTTGAGGATGACTACAGAAATGCAGAGGACTTTTTGTGAACACCCCCCTTAATTGCAAAAGAGTAACATGATTAAAACATAAGTGATGGGGTGACAACTACTACAGTGTTAAGGGCCTTTATACGTATGTGTATGAGTTTGATTCATAGACATGAATCTGTAATGAGCTTATTTGCACAATAAGTGTATAAATAGCCCTGAATTTATGCCAGAAAGAAGCA
Organism: Protopterus annectens; assembly: GCF_019279795.1. Lineage (NCBI taxonomy): Eukaryota > Metazoa > Chordata > Ceratodontiformes > Protopteridae > Protopterus > Protopterus annectens. The sequence continues at coordinate 1,319,117,476 of NC_056732.1, forward strand.
GTTTTCAGGGAGAATATAAACATGCAAGGGGAGCTTAGGTAAATGTTTCATTTTGATGCTTGTGTATAACTAAAGACTTTACTGAAGGAGTTGCTAGGGAAAATGTTTCATTTTGGTGCTTGTGCATACTGAGAACTGTTACTGAAGGGGTTCCTGGTGAAAATAATTCATTTGTATGTCAAGGAAGTGCTTATACATACATGGTCAGATTAATGAAGTGATGGCTGGGCAAAATAATTTATTGTGTCATTTTAGTGCTTGCCTAAACCTAATCTAAACTAATAAAGGGGTTGCTGGGGGAAATAATTCATTTGTGTATCAGGGAAGTGCCTGTGCATACAGTACTTAGACAAGGATTACAACTCCAATATCAAAAGCATAGCATTAGTTTTAACAATGGATGTGTGTACCACAGGGATGTAAGACTATGAACTGCAAAACCACTTCATTAGCCAGTTTTCATTTGCATCTTATTATTTTTAAGGCCTTTCTGATTAGCTTAAATGGCCTGTACGAACCGTACCTTTGTTATACTCATTAGTAACCATCAGGAATACCGCTATTGCATAAGAGACTATGAATACTGGCCGATGTCTAGGTGTCAAAGATACAATGCTATGAACCAAATTGTTCTATAATACAGGGTAACCTGTCAAGTAAAGCAGAAAAAATACTTCCCGTTTTTTTTAACAAATACTAATTAGTAAAGTACATGGTGGATATCAGGGGCAAATTAGATAAAATAAAAATAGGTGTTTCCTTTGTGTCAAAAATGAGATGAACGCAAAATAATAAATAAATAAGTTAGGAGGAAAGAAAGAACCATGAGTTGCATGGATGACTGCTAATGAATTATTCTTCTGTCGTGGCAAACAAACTCATTGAAGAGCAATTTAAAAGTTGCATTTCCTATCTTCTCCCTGTTCTCCGACTTTGTGCAATGGTGTGCATACATACATAAACCTAGATCTATATCTGTATCTATATCTGTATCTGTATCTATATCTGTATCTATATCTATATATATTTCTATATCTATATCTACATCTGTATCTATATCTGTATCTATATCTATAGCTGTATCTATATCTATATCTGTATCTATATCTATCTCTATATCTATATCTATCTCTATATCTATATCTGTATCTATATCTATATCTATATCTGTATCTATATATCTATATCTATATTTACATCTGTATCGATATCTATATCTATATCTGTATCTATCTCTCTCTCTCTCTCTCTCTCTCTATATATATATATATATATATATCTATATCTATATCTATATCTATATCTATATCTACATCTGTATCTGTATCTGTATCTATATCTATATCTATATCTATATCTATATCTATATCTATATCTATATCTATCTCTGTATCTGTATCTATATCTGTATCTATATCTATATCTATCTCTATATCTGTATCTGTAGCTATATCTATATCTGTATCTATATCTGTATATATATCTATATATATATATATATATATATATATATATATATAGCTGTATCTATATCTATATCTATATCTATATCTATATCTATATTTGTATCTATATCTATATCTGTATCTATATCTATCTGTATATCTGTATCTATATCTATCTCTATATCTGTATCTATATCTATATATGTATCTATATCTATACCTATATCTCTATCTATATCTATCTCTATCTCTATATCTGCATCTATATCTATACCTGTATCTATATCTATATCTATATCTATCTCTATCTCTATCTCTATCTCTATCTCTATCTCTATATCTGTATCTATATCTATATCTATATCTATCTCTATCTCTATATCTGTATCTATATCTATCTCTATATCTATATCTATCTCTATCTCTATATCTGTATCTACATCTATCTCTATATCTATATATGTATCTATATCTATCTCTGTATCTATATCTGTATCTATATCTATATCTATATCTATATCTATATCTATATCTATATCTGTATCTGTATCTATATCTATATCTCTATATCTATCTCTATATCTGTATCTATATCTATATCTATATCTATATTTATATCTATATTTATATCTATCTCTATATCTATATCTACCTCTATATCTGTATCTATATCTATATCTATATCTGCATGAATATCCGTATCTATATCTATACCTATATCTATCTATATATCTGTATCTATCTATATATATATTTATATAAATGTCCACAGCACATACAGGAACAGATAGCTGTAATCTCCTCAAAAACACGTCCTCAGGTAGTGATAGAGAATACGTTCATCTAAGAATAATCCAACTCCACATCACCATAAAACAGAATCTTTATTCATAGGAAGTGAGCGCTTTCACCCGAAGGCTTTGTCAAACTTTACATCCTCCATAGTCAGTGGAATCTTAATATAGTATAACATCAACCCCACCCTAACAGGATATTAACATACTCAATTAATCAATTAAAAGCAGAAGCAGGGACACACCTTCAAACAACAAAACCCCTACTTAAAGAGTTCTAAAACTTCTACAAGGATTCAAAATCTAAGTCTCATAGTACATAAATATAAAAAATAATGGCAAACAATCATAATGTCGTCATACAACAATATATAAGCTAAAATCACTAAATATATTACATATTAATACAAAAATCAGCTAACTTTAGGTTTCATCAACCTCCTCTTTTTCAAAATAGGGTGAATTTGTATTTTGTCATTTAAACCTGGTGGCTTATCCGCTCTACAGCGGATAATCCAGCGAAGCTCACACTCTTGCAGATAATTATCTACATCTCCTCCTCTAATACTCGGATGTATGTGTTGGATAACAGAAAAACTAAAATAATGTTCAGCCCCAGAGATCTTAACATGCTTAGCAATGGCATTGTTGTCAGAACCTATCCGTGTATGGTAAACATGATCCCTGATGCGCTCCCTCAACTGTCTGCAAGTTTTCCCAATGTAGAAAGCAGTACAGGAAACGCACCTTGCAATATATACTACATTGCAACTTGTACAACTGGTATTGGTATTAAACATATACTCAGCTCCAGACACAGGATGTATGAAACTCAAACTAACATCAATGTGTTGACACTGGTTACAGTTATAACAGGGGACAGTATTAACTTTACCATTACCAAAATGGCCACTCTGTGAAAGGCGACGATGGCATAACATGCTCTTCAGATTAGGTTTCTTCTTATATACAAATGCAGGTGTAGGTCCCACAACCCCTCCTACTACTTCATCCAAGAGTAGTGTATCCCAATGTTTTCCTATTATATCCTTAACATTCACAACATCTCTTGTAAAAAATAATGTCATCCTCATGATGTCCGACATTTCAGCTGGGGGGTTAGGTTCAGGTTCATTCCACTCAGAAAAATAGGGACGTGCCCTGGTATCTCTGAGTCCACCAACCTCAACCACCACTTTGTCTATATCAAATTCATTATAAGACCTATCTATTAGTCTACGTTTCAATTCAGCTATCTCTCTTGTAAAACCTATGTCTGTGGGATTGAGCCTGGATGCTCTCATCAACTGCCCTTTCATAACATTGTCAAAGACATACCTCGGATGCATACTTCGTCGATGTAACAATGTGTTCTTATAACATGGTTTCCTATATATTGTGGTGTTCAAAAGTCCACATTCCAGTCTTATAATTCCAACATCCAAAAAAGATATGTTTGTTGCTGAATGACAAACAGTGAATTTGAGGTAACTAGTGAGCCCATTCATAACCTCAACAAAATCTAACAGGGTCATTACATCCCCTTTCCAAATAAGGAAAAGGCCATCTACAAATCTCCTGTAGAAGCCAACATTATTCTGAAAACTATCTAGAGGGAACAATAATTCCCTTTCCCAATCCGCCATAACAATGTTGGCGTAGCTATTGGCACATGCAGTGCCCATAGCTACGCCATCCTTCTGTACAAAAATGTTCTCCTCAAACAAAAAAAGGTTGTTAAATAAAACAATCTCCAAAAATAAAATAAGGAGATCTATAGTTGCATTATCTAAATCCGACCTATTCCTCAGGTAATTCTGCACCCTCAATATACCAGAGTGATTTGGTATCACCGTAAATAGGCTCACCACGTCTAAGGTCACCATTATATAAGGTTCATGGTCCTGTAGTGTTTTAGTATATTCATACAGGTCCATGAGAAACTGTTTACTATCTCTCAAAATGAAGGAATTCATCCCCACTATTGGTCTAAGGTAGTATTCTACAAACAAAGAAAATGGCTCAGTGAGCCAACCTTGCCCTGCTACGATTGGTCGCATAGGTGGATCCACCATGGACTTGTGGATCTTCGGCAAACCTTGTATAACCGGAATACATGGGTTATCAACCTTTAAATACTTAAACAATGTTGTTGAAATAGTAGAGCTCTTGAGTAAATCATCCAGCGTATCATAAACCCGAAAAACTTTAACAGTAACTTCCCCTATATCAGTGCTTTCATAAAACGATCTATCACTCAACATTGTTTTCATAGTTCTAGCATAATCTGCATAGTCCATCAGTACAACGGGACCTCCCTTGTCTGCTGGTCTAATCATGATAGAGTGGTCATTCTTAAGGTCAAATAATGCTTTCCTTTGTAGGTAAGTCAAATTCTTCTGCGCATTATTTTTCTTCTTATTGTTCCTTGTATTATAATATTTATGAAGGTCATTCTCTACTAACTTAGAGAAAGTATCTAACAAGGGGTGTAAAATTGGGGTATATAAATTATTAGGATGGAACTTATTCATATTTTCAACACCAGATTCTCTCTGTCTATCACCAAAATCCAACTTCAGCTGTACCTTACGTACAAACATCTTCACATCTAAAATGGAATCTGTGATGTCACTATCACTAGTAGGTATAAAACTCAACCCCTTATCCAATACTTATTCCTCATAAATATTCAACCTACGCTGTGATAGATTAACTACTAATGTTTCTCTGCTCTCTCCCACATTTTCTTCAGCGTGGGTCCTAACTGATCCCCTCCTGATCCTTTCCGTTTGTGCCGGCCCCTGCTGTGTGATCTCTGTCTCCCTTGCCAACCAGGTGTCGCTATGGGGAAAGGGACTCGCATTGTAGGATCATTGCCAGAAGAACAAGAGCCTGAATTCCTATCACTAGTGACCTTCCTCCTGACCACTGTATCATTAAGCTCACAACTCGGTCTCACTGTGTTAGTTCCTGCATTAATCTCACCCAATCCCATTGAGCTATCAAGTGAGATGTTGGGTTGCACATTATTAGAGGTGATATCATTATCAGTAGTCGACACATTCCTATCATTCTCTGAAATCACATTAGCTGCATTACTCACATTATTAATCATATTAACATTTGAAACATTCATGCCTGCTGGAACATTACATACAGCATTAGTTCTAGATGAACCAACATTAGCAGTGGATAAAACAACATTTGAACTATTTACTGTCCTTGTCACATCAGAGTTATTAAACCTCGGCCAAGTAAAAACTTGGCTTAGTTTGAAATCTTTAATATCTCTCAGCAACTTGTTCCTTTTTTGCTCCAAAAGTCGCTTTTCAAATAATTGTACATTGTCTAATAGTCTCTCAAGTCCTGCTTCAACCTTAGGCGCAGGATATTTAGAACAAATTGCATTATATTGTTCATTAACACTTTTACGCAATGTTTCCTCTTCAGTCGAATGAAACTCATTAAGAAGCTTCATATAGTTATAACTAAGTTCTAAATTAAGCTGTTGCCATTTTAGCAACAGCTCAGGATAAAAGTTACCTGAAGTTGGCATTTTCAAAACTCGTAGCCCCCGCGGGACCACCCGCTTCTGTAAACATGCTTCAAAATGCTGCCGTTGCAGCTGTAGCTTCTTCAACTTTAAAAAGGCAAATTCTAATTGGTGTAAGTCTGTGCCGAGTTCCATAACATTCACGTCGTCATTAGACTCAGTTCCTTGCTCCATCTCAGGCTCGAAACCCAGTAGTAAGTTCTCCGTACCATCCACACAGTCCTGGAAATGGACCAACTTCCGGTTCAACATCATTGGTTCCTCCAACACATACGGTAGTTCTATATTATCACTCTTCTTGTTATTACTGCTTACAGCCATCCCCCTACTGTGGTTAAATAATATAAAATAAAATAACCAAATGAAGAAAACCACAGTAGGACACAACGCTCCTGTGCTCAAAAATAAAGTGATAAATAAATGTCCACAGCGCATACAGGAACAGACAGCTGTAATCTCCTCAAAAACACGTCCTCAGGTAGTGATAGAGAATACGTTCATCTAAGAATAATCCAACTCCACATCACCATAAAACAGAATCTTTATTCATAGGAAGTGAGCGCTTTCACCCGAAGGCTTTGTCAAACTTTACATCCTCCATAGTCAGTGGAATCTTAATATAGTATAACATCAACCCCACCCTAACAGGATATTAACATACTCAATTAATCAATTAAAAGCAGAAGCAGGGACACACCTTCAAACAACAAAATCCCTACTTAAAGAGTTCTAAAACTTCTACAGGGATTCAAAATCTAAGTCTCATAGTACATAAATATAAAAAATATAAAAAATGGCAAACAATCATAATGTCGTTCATCTACTACTATAGAATACTACCTTAGACCAATAGTGGGGATGAATTCCTTCATTTTGAGAGATAGTAAACAGTTTCTCATGGACCTGTATGAATATACTAAAACACTACAGGACCATGAACCTTATATAATGGTGACCTTAGACGTGGTGAGCCTATTTACGGTGATACCAAATCACTCTGGTATATTGAGGGTGCAGAATTACCTGAGGAATAGGTTGGATTTAGAAAATGCAACTATAGATCTCCTTATTTTATTTTTGGAGATTGTTTTATTTAACAACCTTTTTTTGTTTGAGGAGAACATTTTTGTACAGAAGGATGGGCGTAGCTATGGGCACTGCATGTGCCAATAGCTACCAACATTGTTATGGCGGATTGGGAAAGGGAATTATTGTTCCCTCTAGATAGTTTTCAGAATAATGTCGGCTTCTACAGGAGATTTGTAGATGGCCTTTTCCTTATTTGGAAAGGGGATGTAATGACCCTGTTAGATTTTGTTGAGGTTATGAATGGGCTCACTAGTTACCTCAAATTCACTGTTTGTCATTCAACAACAAACATATCTTTTTTGGATGTTGGAATTATAAGACTGGAATGTGGACTTTTGAACACCACAATATATAGGAAACCATGTTATAAGAACACATTGTTACATCGACGAAGTATGCATCCGAGGTATGTCTTTGACAATGTTATGAAAGGGCAGTTGATGAGAGCATCCAGGCTCAATCCCACAAACATAGGTTTTACAAGAGAGATAGCTGAATTGAAACGTAGACTAATATATAGGTCTTATAATGAATTTGATATAGACAAAGTGGTGGTTGAGGTTGGTGGACTCAGAGAAACCAGGGCACGTCCCTATTTTTCTGAGTGGAATGAACCTGAACCTAACCCCCCAGCTGAAATGTCGGACATCATGAGGATGACATTATTTTTTACAAGAGATGTTGTGAATGTTAAGGATATAATAGGAAAACATTGGGATACACTACTCTTGGATGAAGTAGTAGGAGGGGTTGTGGGACCTACACCTGCATTTGTATATAAGAACAAACCTAATCTGAAGAGCATGTTATGCCATCGTCGCCTTTCACAGAGTGGCCATTTTGGTAATGGTAAAGTTAATACTGTCCCCTGTTATAACTGTAACCAGTGTCAACACATTGATGTTAGTTTGAGTTTTATACATCCTGTGTCTGGAGCTGAGTATATGTTCAATACCAACACCAGTTGTACAAGTTGCAATGTAGTATATATTGCAAGGTGCGTTTCCTGTACTGCTTTCTACATTGGGAAAACTTACAGACAGTTGAGGGAGCGCATCAGGGATCATGTTTACCATACACGGATAGGTTCTGACAACAATGCCATTGCTAAGCATGTTAAGATCTCTGGGGCTGAACATTATTTTAGTTTTTCTGTTATCCAACACATACATCCGAGTATTAGAGGAGGAGATGTAGATAATTATCTGCAAGAGTGTGAGCTTCGCTGGATTATCCGCTGTAGAGCGGATAAGCTACCAGGTTTAAATGACAAAATACAAATTCACCCTGTTTTGAAAAAGAGGAGGTTGATGAAACCTAAAGTTAGCTGATTTTTGTATTAATATGTAATATATTTAGTGATTTTAGCTTATATATTG